>NC_039264.1:7824607-8034930 GCF_003368295.1 Carassius auratus | reverse complement strand
TGATGTAGTTATTTGTGTACTAATTTTGGCATTTAGGCAATTTAGAAAGAATCGTTTTGTTAAATGCTTAGTATTAAATTCATGTGAGAGACAGAGAGATATCATAATGCTGTCTATAAAAAATAAAAAACACCTTCACCTCATCCTGTAGTGCATAAGTGTCTATGCAAATGTTGGAGAATTGAGGATATATGGTTTGCAAAAAATGGATGCCACTAATGTGTTTGATTGATTTTATGTAATTAATTCATGCATTCTAGAACTTTTAAACTACACTAAGCATAGGGAACGTAAACAAGACTTTACATAACTTTTAAAAACAGTAAGAAATGGAGGAGCTCTGATGTCCTAATGTAAGGTCAACAATGGATAAAGAACATTTACATTTAAGTTTTGTGTGTATGTTTGACAGTTGCTCACTTGATGCTTATTTATTTGTGTGTGTTTTTTGCAGCTGACAGAGAATGTGACAGAAGGGTGGAGAGATGAGGTATGTCATGTGATACACATTTAAATGTGCCATCTTCTATAAAATCTATGAAATGCACACTCTCCATTCTAAGAGAAAGACAGACGCCTTTAAAGAACCATGCTTAAGCTTTACAGGATCCTCTGGAATTTACTGGGTAAAGTACAACATTCATATATCTGATAAAACATCATTTTTCTGCAGTATTTTTCCATTGTTCAGAAGTTTTGCTTTGTTTGTGTTAAAGTTTCTTGCCACATTAACTAAATCTTGATCGGCTGCTGTTTCATACATTTAAACTCATCTATAATTAAGGTATTTGTTTAACTATATATTGTTAAAATACAAAACAAATAATATTTTCAAACATATTACAACTGAAAACAGTTGTTTTCTGTGTGAATCTGTTAAAGTGTAATGTATTTCTGTGATGCTCCGCTGTATTTTCAGCATCATTCCTCCAGTCTTCTGTTTCACATGATCTTCAGAAATCAGAAATAATATGATGATTTACTGCTCAAGAAACATTTCTGATTATGATTACTCAGATACATTTCTGATGCTGTGTCATATTTTTGTGTAAACTGTGATGCATTTTTATTTTATTCGTTATCTGGTGAAAAGAAAGTTCAAAATAACATAATAAATTTATATATGCAAGTGTGAAGATCTTATATGAATGTGAACTTGTCTTCACAGGTTTTTTTTTTTTTTTAGTAATCTTTACCGTAAAACTTTACCAAACAAATTTTATGATAAATAGATGCTCATTTGTGTATGGAAATAAAAAGTCTTTATCTGTCAACAACACCTGATAACGATTTACATGAATGTTTCCTCGTCCAACTTTAGTTTACAATATTTTTCTTGTTGCAGATTATGATGTCATAATTATATCTATTTTATGATTCCACTATGATTTAGATTTAGGGCTGCATGATAGTGATGTCACATTTGCACCGAAGCATCACACTTGTGTCGAGAATGCCAGATGAAGCCTCGAGTCAAAGATTGTGTTGTTAATGTAAAAAAATCAAGGGACCAATGACAAACAAAGCTATAATTTCTGTCCAGTCACGTACACAATTCACTTTGCATGTCAAAATGTTTGATCCCCCAGATCTTACTTTACAAATATTTTTAATTCTGATTTATTCAGTTACATTCCACATACCCAGTCATACAAGTTATATGAAGAATACAAAGTATTTCAGGAAAATTTTATATTCAACATATGCAATTCATATTCATATCATCATTCCATTACATCATATTTATATTTGTACTGGTTTTAAATTGTGTCGTTAAATGGGTGAATTAATTTATCAGAGACAGAAATTCAACAAACACACACATATATGCACACGCACACACACACTCTTGTTAGGCTTTTATTTGTGCACCTAACTTGAATCAATCAATGGAATGTGTGGTAAATGCTTCGTCCTACGGATGGAGATTTACTATTGATTACAGAACTGGTGTTATGACCACTAGGGGTCAGCCATAACAGGAAAAAGAAAAGAGTCTCAAAACAGAGAAATGTTGAATAAGAATTTATTGACAAGTTGGGTTAAGCATCAGAAGCAGACAAGGCCAAAATAACAAACAAAAATCCTCTTTTTTTTTAACCCTCTACACTTCCTAAATCAAAATTAAAGAAAACAACAAAAATACAGATTTACCTGACTCCCTAAACCAAAACACAAAGTGACATCAAAATAAAATGGTATTGTGGCGAGTGGGCGGGCCGAGAGCTGTTGGAACGGAGCAAGGCCAGTGGAGTGATTGGAAATGAGTGACACCCTGCTCGACCCACTGGTCGCGAGTCCCACGGAGGAGATGGAAGGATATAAAACAGGAGCGACGACCGTGAAGGACGAGAGAGGACCAGGCCTGGATTTATTTGTGTTTTGATTTTGTTTGTGCACGGCAGTCGTCCGTGAGGGGCTGCCATGCTGTTTGTGTTTATTTTGATTATTAAAGTCATTTTGATTGTCTGCTGGTTCCTGCCTCCTTCTTCCCATGAAAGAACCTTGTTACACTGGTGCCCAAACCCGGGACACGCCACCATATGATCCTCCGCAAGATCAATAGCCGACTCCAGCGATGTGGGGCGGTGGCACTGGACCCACTTGGCAGTTCTTCTTGGTAGCCTAATGACGAACTGCTCTAGCACCACATGATCGATTATCTTCTCCACATCGCTTCCGTTGGCCAGCAACCATTTGCGGTAAGAGTCATGGAGCTGTTGGGGAAGCTGTTCAGGAAGTCGTCAAAAAATGGGACAGATGGTTGGAACCCCTGTTGTTCGCTGTGCGTGAGGTCCCACAAGCCTCCACAGGTTTTTCCCCTTTCGAGTTTCTCTATGGTCGCCAGCCCCAGGGGGGTGCTGGACGTCATAAGAGAGACATGGGAGGACGGACCTTCTCAATCTAAAAACGAAATTCAGTTTGTGATGGACTTGAGAACAAAACTTCACACTTTGGGGCGGCTCCTCTATTGATACATTTGTTACAGGCCCAGAGCAAACAGAGCCGGCTGTATAACAGGAGAACCAATTGGGTAAATTTGCACAGGGAGATATAGTGTTTGTATTACTCCAACATCAAGTTCAAAATTACTTGCAAAGTGGCAACGGACCGTTTGAGGTCACAACCGGACAGTTTGGAGAGTTCGATAATAGGTAATACGCTCAGATAGGGAGGAGCACATCAAATTTATCCCAACTCAATCTCTTATAAAAATTAAATGAGGGAGAATCAGTGATGTTGGTGACGGTGATTAGTGGAACAGGATGATCTTGGACCAGAAGCGAATATAAAAAACAATCTCTCGCTCTGGCCCCAGGGGAGAGATATCTCTCGCCCTCCCCAGCTCATTGATTTGACTACATTACAGGCGTAGGAGTTTGCTGACCTGTTTTCATCCCCTACCTGGCCGTACAAATCTCATTCAGCACCATATCGAGACAGAGCCGGGCGTGGTGGTTTCTCAGCCGGCCATATTGTTTGCCTGAAAACAAGAAAAAAGTAGTTCAGGAAGAATTAGGTGCGATGCTTGAAATGGGGGTAATAGAAGAATCCTCAGGGTGGCTCAGTGCAGTTCTGTGTGGGATTTTCGCAAGGAGAATACTGTGTGGGAAATTCGACACATATCCAATGCCACGGGTTGACGAATTGCTTGACCGGCTCGGTACGGCTCATTTTTTTTTTCGACATTGGACTTAACAAAGGGTAATTGGCAGATCCCCTTGTCTCCATTATCCAGAGAAAAAACTGCTTTCATAACACCGTTTGGGTTGCACCAATTTGTTACACTCCCTTTTGGGCTGTTTGGTGCACCGGCTACTTTTCAGCGACTGATGGACAGGGTGTTTTGTGGCCCCATGATTCATATGCTGCTGCCTATCTAGATGATATCTGTAACAAGGTCCTTTCGTGGGAAAAAGGAGGCGGGAACCGGGCAGACTTTAAAATGACTTTAATAATCAAAATAAACACAAGACAAAATCAAAACACAAAATAAATCTAGGCCTGGTCCTCTCTCATCCTGCTCCGTTCCCACGGCTCTCGGCCCTGACCCCCTCGCCACAGACATTTAACCCCCTTCATCGCTCAAAGTAACAAAAAAATATATATATATCATATTTACAAAATATTTATCAGAGATTTATGCAAGTTAACAACCAACAATTTACAATCGGAATCCAAAATCGTAGTCAGTTGGGCTTGGGTCAAGTTAACAAGGAATATCACAGAATGGAGGCAAAAAAAAACAATATAAAAATAAAAAAAAAACAATCACACTCACAGTCTTATACACCAACACACTATCTCTCTGGTAAGAGACTCAAAAGGTTTAAACGAACAATGACAGCAAGGCACAAAGGAAAACTACAGAGTCATAGGCAATGGCACAATCATGCCCTCGATTAAGTGTTTGGGGCAGTCCTTATATCTAGGTCAGGTGAAGAGGAGAACCAATCGCAGCCTCCAAAAAATTATCTCCAGGAACCACCCATCTGAAACACAAACATACACAGAGAGAACACAAGAGGGCAGAATGGAAACAACCAACAAATGACTTCGGCTCATAACAACTGGTGTTGTGCCGAATTCTGCACCCTGCCAGATTCTGCATCTCCTAGTATTGGTAGGATTAGGAGTAGATGTGGGGGAGGGGTTGGGGTAGGGGTGTGGTTGGGATTAGGCATTCTGGTATTGATTTCAATGAGGGAATGCATAATCTGACAGGGGTGCAGAATTTAGCACAACACCAGCTGTGCTGACAAGATGTGTGTGACAAGTGCATGCGACTATTTAGATTAAAGTTTTTTTTTTTGTTGTTTTTTTTTGCAACAATATCAAAGAGAATTAAATTAAAAATGTAACAAATAATAATAATAAATAAATGCAAATATTGACAGATTTTATAAAACCTGATTCTACTCACAAATGTCCTTTCCACAGGGTTTTTATTGATTGAGGGAATGGCAAATGGAAAAGAAGGCAAGAAGCATTCATTTTATTTAAATCTTTTCAAATATAAAAGTTCTTAGAAATGTTAAAGTTCTTAGTAATTACATTATCTGACTAGCTGGATAGCCGTTCGTTCTTTTGCCTGTTCGTTTCAAAAATCTCTGCCGTTTTTACACCCTTAATTTTTGACATTGCTAATAAGTAATGAAGATTACTTTGAGATTATGCTTTAAAAATCCCCTTTGAGATCTAATGCTTGATGAGAATAAAATGATGGTGAATTCTTACTGGCCTTTATTCTTGAAACATTTTCAGAGAACGCAGCACTTTGGGGTAAAACTAGTGAGTCATCAGATTATGGATTCTGGCTACCTACTCATGCTATTGATGGATTGTTAAACACCTGGGCCCACACCAAATTAGAGACTGACCCCTGGTGGAGAGTGGACCTACTGAAAGTCTACAGAGTGAACAGAGTCACCATCACCAATAGATTTGACTATGCTTCTAGGATTAACGGGGCAGTGATTCGTATTGGAAACTTTCTGGACGTTAACAGCAACACCGTGTGAGGATTTCTTTGACTGTTTTTATCCTAGCACTGCAGATGAACAAAATCAAATAACAAACAATTTTTTTCTCTGTAGATGCGGTGTGATTTCTACTCTTGCGGACAGTGCCACAGCCACTTTCTCATGCGGTGGGATGGTGGGACGTTATGTGGTTATTCATATTCCTGGAGACGGACAGATTCTTACCCTTGCTGAAGTTGGAGTCTACGGGTATTTGGCAGGTAATTCATTATTGTATAGCACTTTTCAATATTGAATGTTTTCTCTCTCTCTCTCTCTCTCTCTCTCTATATATATATATATATATATATATATATATATATATATATATATATATATATATATATATATATATATATATATATATGACTGATGGCAGAAGATCTGGGACCGCCCAAAAGCCCATTGACGTGTCATGTTTAGGGGCAAGGAAATCTTGGAACAATAACAGACTGGCGTGTAAAACACTTGGAGATATTTTAAAGATTATATGCTGCGAACTTTAAACATTTCACAAACTTTTGAAAATCCAGTCTTTAGTTGATCCAGTTGTAAACATGACAGCCTTTTCCTACATGATGGGGTTTGGCATCACTAAGTCCTTGTTTCCAGGCAGAATGTGGCAGAACACGACACGTCTCTTGCAAATCCTGTATAATTCAGCCAATCTGATGTCAACTTCAAAACTCCTGAGGTGTTTCCCGCTAAATGTGCTGTATGCATCAGATGTTCAGCCAAAGGTCCATGGGCATGATGAGACTAGCTATCCCCATACATTATATTGAATTAATAGAAAATCATATGAAATTGCTGTATCATTCATCAGATAAGCATAATAAACACTGGGTGCTCAACATATGCATCACAAATGACAAAGTGCTCATTCTGAAATCTGAAAACAAATGCATGCTTTGTATACACATATACATTCATTCATCTTATACAATTGATATATGTACCAAATGTATGTTCATATTTAATATTTCCTGCATAATGACATAAATAAATAAAGTCATACTGGTAATATGCGTGGGAATATAGGTATATATGCGGACATCAATATAGCAAAAATAATTCACACTGTACAACAATGATTGTTTTTGGAATCTTTTTTTTTTTTTTTTTTAGATTTGGGCTAGGTGAATATGTTAATAAAACACATTCAAATTTTTCAAATTCAAATTTTGTTCTGAAAGTCGAAGTCTCACCTGACTGAAATGGTGCTTTACATTTCCCGGTCTCTGTTTCAAGTCAGATTTACATGTTTTCAGAGTTATTTAGATTTACATATTTTTATACCAGAGTTATAACTGTGTCAGAATAAATAATGCTTGACAATTTTAGATAACTTTTATAGAGAGGTATGTAATGTATTATAATCAACAACAACAACAACAAAAATATATTCAAACTCTCAATACTTAGCCAGGCAACCCTTAGCCTTAATGTCTGTCTGTAGTCTCCTGGGCATGCTGTCATCCAGGTTTATGTAATCCTGATTTATTTTTTCCCCAGACTCAGTCATAATATTTGTATCAGTTTTACTAGTTGTGGCTTTGGAATATGAATCACAGCATATTACAGATGAAAAAATAATAATAATAATAATAAAAAAAAAGTTAATTTCTGAAAATATCACAGTTAGGAGATTTATAATGAGTTGTCCCCTCGTATACATTTTTGGGGTATAATTTGTCACAGCTTACTTTATTTTTCCATCCTCACTTACATAAATAAACTATAGTGTCCTGCACCCAAAAATAAAAAATAAAAAAAATAAATCATAAATTATATCTGGTCTCTGAATAATTTTTAGTTTGACTGTATGTCCTTTGGTTATTTTCACACTTAATTATGCCCATTAAATGTGTTACGGTTCCTCGGCAAGGAATGCAACAAAATCAGGGAGACGCCACACAACCGCTTAATTAGCAAAAACAAACATTTCTTAAACTATAGAAAATAAACATGAAATGTTTATTAGTCAGTATAAGTGTATAGTCAGTGTATCAGCATGCATGTATGTGATACAAATGTAACAAATTCAAACTAACGAAACCAACGAAAGATAATGTCCAAAAATCCGATCTAGGAAAGGCAGATCATACGAAAACTCCTCGTGTGCGGCAGTGGTCCCCCGCAACCTCCATAACCCTCGAGAACACCTGTAGCTCCATGAAAGGCAAACAAATGCCAAAAAGCACCCAATAGCTGCCCACTGCTCTGTTCACTCCTCACTGCTGTGTGTTTGTACTTGGATGGGTTAAATACAGAGCATCTGAGCACGGGTTACCATACTTTACAAATGTCACATCTTTCACTTTTTTTTTTTTTGAGCAGCTCCATTGCAGTGGCTTAGTACTGTAATCACATGCTTTGCTGTAATAATGCAGGAAACCACTAGTTATAAATCTCCTAACTGTTATATTTTCAGAAATTTTCAGATAATGAAAAAATACTCAAGCAAGCAAAACACTCGACAAGGACCTGTCATAGTTTAACCTTTGTATGGTGTTTGGGTCTGTGGGACCCATTTTAATTTTTTATCAAAATCGTTTGGATCTCACAGCAGCTGTCTTAGCTGTTTAGGCTGATGTCATGCTGAAGAAGGAGTTGCAAATTCCATAGAAAGATTCAGTCTTTTGGACTGACAGCACAACTGGCCTCAATTATATTAAGAATGAGGACAAAAGGTTTCATACATTTGCCGCTAACAGAGTGTCTTACATAAGAGACACAACACAACCTCAAAATCGTGCAGATTATATACATTGTGGGTTGAAAGTGGAATATTCAATAAGCAAATAATAATGGTCCCAGTTTTCCCTTGAGTGATATACAGTTCCCCACAATTGATTTGACTTTGACTAATGATGACCCAGAAGCAAAAAAAGGCACAAGTGAACTTCTCTATTGCTTCTCACAATGGAAACATCTGAAAGTTGCAATTGCCTGGATTTTGAAACGGCAGAAACTTCTGTTGAAGTTGAGCCATAATTTGTTAATAAACAGTTCTGTCTATAATTTGAACCTCATGTTGCATGGTGGACTGCAGCTAGTGGGAGGAAGACTTGGTAAATCTTTGCCCAATCACCCTAATGGAGAAACCACCCCCTGCACACACAGCAGTGAACACACACACACCCTGTGAATACACACCCAGAGCAGTGGGCATCATTTATGCTGTGGCGCCCAGGGAGCAGTTGGGTGTTCAGTGCTTTGCTCAAGAGCACCTCAGTTGTGGTATTGCTAGCCTGACACTCAAACCCACAACCCTAGGGTTAGGAGTCAAACTCTCTGCCTTGGGTAGGTGTTACGAACCTCCAAGTGAAAAGTCCAGAGGAGAAGGTTTTCAACAATAATAATAATTACAATAAAACCACTTCGGGATGAAGAAACAAAGGAAACTGATCTTCTGTACATATGGTGTTTTATTTTGCCCATTGAATTAACCCAAATACATAATAGATACAAAGAACTACATCGATGAAAAGAGAAAGCAAACACATTACTCTTTACCACCCTCTCTCCACCGAGAGAGTAAACCCCCAACACGAGGATCAAACGCTACTGCAGGAACTCCACGAACGCCCCTTCAGGATCACCCAGCTCTAGGAAGCTCTATACAGCTAGATGTCTGCTCTCCATCCACTTCCCCCACTTCTGCCTGTTCTCTTCCCTTTATACCAGCTCTCGCTCTCCTGCTGATTGCCAACAGGTGTTACTCTAATTAATTTCCAACTGAAGACAGGTGTGCACACAGAACCTGTGAAAGACAAAAAAAAAAAACAGCAGTACATCTAGACAGACAGACACAGACACACACACACACGCACACACACAACCTAAGGGAAGTAACACTACCCCCATAAAATCAAACTAGAAGTTTGACTGAGTTACCGTAAGCAGCAATGCGAGGGTCTCTTTCTCTATAGTAGAGTAGTTCAGTTGATGTTTCTTAAACTTGACAGAGAAGTAGCTAACCAGATGACAAACATCTCTTTCTCTATCCTGCAACAACACCGCACCAGCGCCGGTAGCACTCGCATCAACTTCAAGCTTAAAGGGGAGAGAGAAATTTGGCGCAGGCAGGACAGGGGCAGAACAGAGGAGAGATTTCACGGCTTCAAAAGCATGTTGACAATCGTCCATAAACACAAACGGGACAGCAGGACTACATAAACTAGTCAGGGGGACAATGACTACTGAGAAGTTTCTGCAAAAACATCTGTAATATCCAGCCATACCAAGCAAACGACGGAGCTCACGTCTAGTCTTGAGGGCTGGATATGCTAGCACAGTGGTAACCTTGGCGTCAACAGGACAGACCTGGCCATGGCACACCTGTTTCCCCAAGTACGTCATGGTGGCCTTTCTAAACTCACACTTCACCAAGTTTAGTGTCAGTGATGCCACCGCCAACCTCTGAAACACCTCGGCCAAAATCGACATGTGACTAGTCCAGTCGTCCATACACTACCACATCATCTAGGTAGACATTGCAGTTTGGTACAGTCCCTAAAACCATCCACATCATGCGTTGGAACGTTGCCGGTGCATTTCTCAACCCAAAGGCCATAACTGTATACTGCATGAAGTGATCAGGGGTAACAAACACAGAGATATATGATGCCCGAGAGGTTAGTGGCACCTACCAGTACCCCTTCAGTAGATCTAACTTAGTGATGTACTCCGCGGGACCAATACTATCAATGGAGTCTTCCATCCTGGGCAAAGGGAACAAGTCTGGGACTGTCACTGCATTTACCTTACGAAAATCTGTGCAGAACCGTAGTGTACCATCAGATTTAAGAGTAAGTAAACATGGGGAACTCCATGGGCTACAACTAGATCTAGCTAACCCATTTCGTATTAAATAGTCAACTTCCTCTTTCATCATCTCTCTCTTAACCAGTCGACAACGATAGGCATGCTGCTTTATTGGGGCCGCTGTCCCAATGCTGATATTGTGCTGTATTACAGTGGTCTGGGATGGCACATCGCTAAACAGAGAGAGATGAAAAGTTATTAACAACATTACATCGTCATGTTTCCCCAGCGAGAGGTATGACAAATATGCCTCTAGGTCAGACAAGAGCTTCGAATTGGGCAACCTGCCACCTTGATGACCTCACAACGAGCAGTAAGGGCAGCGCCGAGCACAGGCAATAACCCCAACACTTGTTCACCTGGTTTAAATTAACGTTCAACCACTTTTCTGTCAAACTGCTGCTTCATGCATTCTTGTGACTGAGCCAAAGCTCTCTTTGCCAAGGAGGTGGCACAGTGCAACTGCTCTCGGTTCTGGGATACAAAATCCAATACATTAACTTTCGGCAAGGAGCCAGACACCAACTGCTCCTTCAACACCTTAAGTGGTCCTCGCACGCTATGTCCGAACACAAGTTCAGTCGGACTGAACCCCAAAGACTCTTGTTTAGCATTTCGAACAGCAAATAGCACATACGGCACACCTTCATCCCAGTCTCTTTCTGTATCAAAACATAATTTCTTTAGCGCCAAATAGCATTTGCACCTTGTGATTCAGGGTGATAAGCACTCGACACAGAGTGTGAAATTCCCAGCGCTTTCAACTTTTTCAAATTTTCGATAGAAAATTGGTACCTTGGTCGGTTTGTACAACCTTTGGCAATCCAAAAGTAGTAAAGGATTTAATCAGAGATTCAGTGATGGCATTAGCAGTGATGTTCCTTAATGGCACAGCCTCAGGAAAACGGGTGGACACGCACCTCATAGTTAACAAAAATTGATTCCCCTGACTTAGTCCTAGGCAAGGGACCAACACAATCCACAATAACATGCTCGAATGGTTCACCAACAGCCAGAATTGGATGCAGTGGGGCAGGTGGCATGACCTGGTTTGGTTTACCAACAATTTGGCATGTCCCACAAGTTTTGCAATAATGTGCAACATCTGCCTTAATGCCTGGCCAGAACAAATGCTCGAGCACACGATTGTACGTTTTTGTGATTCCTAGATGACCTGACCACAAATGTTCATGCGCTAACCCCAACAAGTACTGGCGCCATGCCGCCGGAACTACAACCTGATAAACAGTGTCACAACCCCCACTCAGATCCTCTGCCCTCCCACCCCGAGGAACCCACTTACGCATCAACACTCCATCCTCAATAAGAAAATGCTGCTCACTTGAACATCCACTAACATCATACTCAGCTGCGGCAAAACATTTTTCTAAGGTGAGATCACTCTTTTGTGCCTCGATAAGGACTTTGCGGGTTAACGGCAATATTTCCTTAGAGACAGTGACAGAGGGAGTAACTCTTACAGGACTATTCTCGAGACTGTTCTCTGCTTCCCCACTACAGGACAGCTGGTCCTCCCTAAACACAGAGGAGAAAAGTGAATCCACGAGATCCACCCCTTGGGCCTTCTTATGAACCTGTGCCCTGGTCAATACACTGACTGAAAACACTTTCAGAGATGGGAGTATCCACCACCTCTAGGTCTGGATAAACTTTTCCGCCAGCAATGTCATTTCTCATGATAAAGTCTACACCATCAACAGGAAAACAAGCCCGAACAGCAACAGGAAAGAAACCAGATGCCAACTTAGACTGCAGATGAATGGAATGTAAAGGAGCCGGCACAAAACTCATCCCTATCCCTCGAACTACAGTGCTCACGGCACAAGCAGACTGAGGAGTCAATGGTAGTACACTAGCCAGGATGAAGGAGCGTTAGCCACCTGTGTCTTTCAACACTGTGACCGGACACTGATCCTCAGGATTCCCTGTAAGGGATACCAGTCCCTTGGAAATAAATGGCTTGAAGCATTCATCAGGTTCTTTCAAAACAAGCTGACTACCACAGGTAGATACAGTTTTAATCAACCCAACTCCTTTTGGTAATTTAGACACTGGAGACTGAGGTTCTCGTTTGTACAGAACACAGTCTGCAATACGATGATCAGATTTATTACAATAAAAACAATGTTTGTCGCGCTGTGCCCCTGAGCTAGTACGAATGCTCTGAGGGTTACTAGGCTTCTTTCCAGTATCATCATGAGAGAACGAGTACTGTCTGACGGACGTGTTCTTGTGTCTCAATGCAAACTCATCAGCAAGTGTAGCAGCCTGCTGCAGTGTGGTTACTTTCTGTTCGTTGAGATAAACAACAATCTTCTCAGACACACAGTTCTTAAATGCTTCCAAAAGCATCAACTCGCGAACTGAAGAGAAATCATTGACTTTACATGCAGCACAAGATGGTATCAAACAAAATCCCTTGTTCTCTAGCAAAATTAATGTATGTCTGGCCTACCCCCTTTCTAAGAGCCCTAAAACGTTGCCTATACGCCTCAGGCACTAACTCATATACCCCCAAAATAGTGCTCTTAACTTTTTCATAGGAGAGGCTGTCTTGCACAGACAACGATGAGCAAGCCTCCTGAGCACTCCCTGACAGTTTACACTGTAACAGGATGACCCACACATCTTTTGGCCAATTCAGGACAACAGCAATGCGCTCAAATGAAATGAAATAGCATTTGAAATCTCAATGTCAGTTTCACGGAAAACAGGGACCAGAGAAATATGTTTACTCACATCAAAGTTACTAGTAGTATTGGATCCTGATGACACAGTACTGTCCAACGTGGCTGGAAAATGTGCTGACCGTAACGCCAGCTCACGCATTCTTATGGCTGTTTCCATCTCCAACTTCTTTAACTCCAACACCCTGGTCGACTCAACCTGTATCTTTTTAAGCTCGATCTCCCTCCTAAACTGGTGCTCACGTTCATGCTCCTCCCTCTCCAACTGGAGCCGAGCCAAACGAACCTTCAGCCGCATGTCCCCTCCAGATGTAGGAGAGAACTCCGCGGACAATGGATAATACTTCGGCAGAGTGAACTGCTTACCCTCATCACCCTTTACACCGAGCGGATCTGCCACATCAGGTGCCATGGCCACTTCCTTTACCACCGTACCAGATTGGTTCACTGCTGCCTGGAGAGACAAATCTGATGAACCAAAGACACCATTCTGTACCAACCCATCAGTCACGGCTGCTCGCAACTCCGCTTTTACCAGGGAGCTAGACACAGAAAGACCATAATGTTTAACAATAGCAAACAATTCAGTTTTCTTACATACATCCAGCTGCTCTAGTGTAGGGTTTGCTACAAACTCTTCTAAACTAAACACAGCCATCCTCACCACAATATCTTCCTGGCTGGCACAAATTAAAATGCTAACACTAACCAATAGTGTAACAAATGTAGACACGCCCAAGAAAAAAGAAACAGATTGCATGGATTACACAGTAAAACGGTCACACACCAGCTTCCACAAAGGAATAACCCACCCCCAGGACCTGCCTACCCAAAATAGAGCCTAATCTGTCTTCTGGGGCTTGCCGGGCACGAGGGCTTTGCCGGGCTTTGTCTGTCATCATGGACAGGTTTCTCACAGGAGTTCTGATAATGGATTGAATTTCATTGGCACTGGGTGAAAGCTAAGAGAGGCAATCATTGCATTAAACAATGAAAAGATTAAAGGGCTTTACTGCAGAAGGGAGTTTTAATCCACCTTCATGCTCTCATTATGGAGGAGTATGGCAGCATATAATTCAAATGATTAAACAAATTCTATGTGCAGTCTTTCAACTGCAATCAGCAAAAAAAAAAAAAAAAACTTTACGTCATCAAGCTCAGTTTGAGTCTGCGCAGTACACTCAACCCCCAGGAAGTGCGTGCTTTTCTTTGACTTCACTTGTCTCCATTGAATCCAAAGGGGTCGCTATGTCCATTTCTTTTACTGTCTATGTTGTGAACGCACTTCACAGCAGCAAGCGTGTGAGGCAAATCTTCTTCTTCTGCCTTATGGCAGATCACAGACTTATAAGTGCATCACCGCCACCTATCTCTCAAGTGGAGCATTGACACTATATCTACAATCTCAGTTAGGAGTGTCAATGGTCCAACGGCAGTGGCTCACTGGGAAGCCAAAACATCTTTACAATTCTGCGTGTATTTTTATGGCTCAAGTGGTAGAGAATTGCTTAGTAGGGCATGGTTGTGGGTTCGATTCCCAGGGAACACATGTTAGGTAAAAACTGTTGGCCTGAATGCATTGTTAGTCACTTTGGATAAAAGTGTCTGCTGAATGTATACTTTACTTTATAATTCAGATTTTTTTTTTCTCATTTACGCTTGTTCACATTGTGCACAAACATGGTTCACAATTTTTTTGTTTTGTTTATAATTTCCCAGGAAATCGTGCAGTAGGAGCAGCCGCAATTCAGTCTTCAACATTTGCGGACTGGTTTGCTGAAAAGGCCATTGACAGTAATCGCGGCTTCCAGCAGTTAAATACAACATGCACCTCAACCCTTAATGAGTCTAACCCATGGTGGAGGCTGGATCTGCTTGACGTTTATCGAGTTCGAGAAGTGGTCATCACTAACAGAAATGACAGCTATGCAGAACAAATAAATGGAGCGGAAATTCGCATTGGAAACTCTTTGGAGAACAACGGCAGCAACAATCCTATGTGAGAAACTTGAGCTTGAAAGAATGTGAGATATCAAGGACATATGTGAAGGATTCTGTGACTGTGTTCTCTAATTGTCTATCTCTCTGTCTATAGATGTGCTGTTATTTCTACTATTCCAGCAGGTGAGTCCTACAACTTTTCATGTAATGGGATGGTGGGACGTTACATGATTATTCGTATTCCTGGGGATTGTGAGATTCTTAGTCTTTGCGAGGTTGAAGTCTACGGATCCTTGGCAGGTAACTTATTGCTGTAGAGCTTTGAATTGAACTCTCTACATTAATATATATTTAAAGGGGGGGTGAAATGCTATTTCATGCATACTGAGTTTTTTACACAGTTAAAGAATTGGATTCCCATGCTAAACATGGACAAAGTTTCAAAAATTAAGTTGTACGCTTGAAGGAGTATTTTTGTTCCAAAAATACTTCTTCCGGTTTATCACAAGTTTCGGAAAGTTTTTTTTTCTTTAGAGTATTGGTCTGTGTGACGTTAGATGGAGCAGAATTTCCTTATATGGGTCCTAAGAGCACTTCTGCAGGAAGAGCGCGTGCTCCCGTAGAGCAGAGCAGAGACGAGACATTCACTGATCAGAGCGATAGAGCGAAATGTCACCAAAGAAGTTTGTTTTTGGTTGCCAGGGCAAGACAACCCTGCACAGATTACCAAAAAAAAAATAAAAAAAAAAAATGCATTAAGGGACCAGTGGATGGAGTTTATTTTTACAGAGCATCAACGGAGTTGTGCAAGTGTATTTGTTTGTTCCCTGCATTTCAAAGATGCTTGTTTTACAAACAAGGCCCAGCTTGACGACGGATTTGCGTATCGTCTATTTCTTAAGGATGATGCAGTCCCAAAGAAAAAGGTTCACAATCGTGTGTTGGAACCGCAGGGGGTGAGTAAAACTGTTTTTGTTGTTTACTTAACTATCGGCGCGTAAGCACATCAAGTAAACAACATGCGATGTTGTCATCAAACTGCACTTCCCACATTTAAACCTTTAAAGAAAAAAAAGAAGAAAAAAAAGAAGACATAAAGTGGAACTTAGTCATTTTCCAAAACCGCTAAGCAAATATATACAGTTTCAATACATAGAACACAGAGACTGATTGCTGATGCTACTCTTGTTAAATTTCAGCCTCTGGATCTGATTCTGGATCATAAATATACGCTGAATCTGACTGTTAGCCATGGTTTGTTTTAGATGTTTTTTTCCTCACGGTAATGTCACAGCTTCCAGACGCCCTCAACGCAAAAGCTTACGCGCGCTCGTGATTCTTTAGCTCCGCCCACACGTCACGCCTCCAGCCACTCGTGTTTTTCCGGAAAAAAAAAAAGGTACAGATTATCTTTATCTTATAAATAAAATAAAACTAAAGACTTTCTGGAGATATGAAGGATGCAGTACTACTCTATAGGTACTCAAGATTAACAGGAGATTGAGTGAAAATGAGCATTTCACCCCCCCGCCCTTTAATGTAATCTCATGCCTCTCGAGAGACACATAATCATAATTTATTAATTTTTCTTTGGCAAAAGTAGTTCATTACTCAACTTCAAGTCATTTTTCACTAATATTCTTTGCCCTTTCTACAAGCTTTATGCATTGAGATGCATCGTAACTTTTTTTTAATGCATTTTCTAGAAAATGTAGCAGTACTTGGTGCTGCTATACAGTCATCAACATCTGGGGCCTGGATTGCTGAAAATGCCATTGATCGAGGTCTCCAGCAGTTGTATACAAAATGTTCCTCAACACTCAGACAGACTAACCCATGGTGGAGGTTGGATCTGTATGATATTTACAGTGTTAACAGAGTGGTCATTACTAACAGAAGAGACTGCTGTGCAGAACAAATAAACGGAACAGAGATTCGCATCGGGAACTCTTTGGAGAACAACGGCAACAACAATCCCATGTGAGGAACTTGGTTCAAAGAGCACTAGACATCGAGCACAAATATAGGATACGAGAGTATTGTTACACCTCTGTCATGTGCTTCTCTCTCTCTAGATGTGCTGTTATTCCTGCTATTCCAGCAGGTGAGTCCTACAGCTACTCATGCGGTGGGATGGAGGGACGTTACGTGAACTTAATCATTCCTGGAGACATGAAGTTACTCACTATGTGTGAGGTGAAGGTCTATGGAGAAGGTAAATCGTTAATAGTGTTATTTACTGAGTAAATAGTGTGCAGGGTCTAAAATATATTTTCAATATTTCATTGTTAAATTAAGTCTTTTTTTATGGATATTCATATATGAATGTATTTTTTAGGTCCTTGTTTAAAAAAACGTTTGTAAAAATTCAGTTTAAATCCAGCAATGATTTGACCAACCCTACCATGAGAGAAAATGTTCTGAAACAGGTGAGAGAAAGAAATCAATTCAGCCCTCATTATTAATGTAAAATACGAGTAGTTTTCTTTCTGCTTTTGGAGATTTACATGGATAACTAAAATTGTACCTATTTATGGAATTAGTGCTACAATTATTTGTATGTATCATTGTAGATTTAATTCATCATTTGTTTATTAAATGTTGTCATTTATATATTGTTGTAATTGTAATCATGTAGAAACCAAATTTGTCTCATAACCTGACATTGCTCTAAAGTTGCTTCCTGGGAATATTATGACAATGTTTTAATCTGGGATTAGAGTGACATTTAAAAATGAAGATTTGAATTCATCAGCATAAATCACTTTAGTATTAACATGTTGTTTTCAGTTGGGATCTGCTCTAGCAGCTAGAGGACTGACAGATGTGATTCTGCATTGGTCTCAAACCCCTAATCGGGTGATCAAGAAAGTGAATGCAGCTAATCCAAAATGTGAGTCTGTTCTCTCAACTGTACAAACACTTATGAAATAAGGAATGATGATTAAAAACCATGTGATGTAATGAACAGAAATGTTTTATTTACAGGTCATTGAAGTAGGGGAAATGAATACTCTGGAAATCAACACTGCCTAATTCACTACATTAATATTCATTAAAGATTATATTTTTATATTCATCAAGATATATATTCATTCAAATTACACTGACTGAAATTTCTTCATGTTTAAAATGTGAATACTTTTAAAGCACTTCTGCTTACTTCCCTGAAGATTTCAAGTAAAACTTTCTTGTGTAATTATGTATTGTCAGCAAATAAAGGTAGCAATAAATACTGTATAATTAAACTTAACATGACAGTTTTCTGTATATTCACTGCCAATATAGATTTTTTTTTTTTTTAATGTTTAAAATCTATAAATTGTCATTTTAATTGTTTTGATGTTCTTGTTTTATTAAATTTCCTGCCATGAAATGTTGTTCCTTTGGAGCTGTAGTAAGATCTAAGTAGTGGATGAACGGAATCACACACTCAGATAGATCGCTAAAGATCGCTTAATCTGGAAAGCATCTGCTGTGTATCTGACAGATGTCTTTAAAGGGGGGGTGAAATGCTATTTCATGCATACTGAGTTTTAACACTGTTAAAGAGTTGGATTCCCATGCTAAACATGGACAAAGTTTCAAAAATAAAGTTGTACGTTTGAAGGAGTATTTCGGTTTGTCACAAGTTTGGGAAAGTTTTTTTCGAGTATGGCTCTGTGTGACGTTAGATGGAGCGGAATTTCCTTATATGGGTCCTGAGGCACTTCTGCCGGAAGAGCGCACGCTCCCGTATAGCAGAGCACTGAGAGCACAACAGACTTCACTGATCAGAGCGAGAGCGGCGCCAAATGTCACAAAAGAAGTGTGTTTTTGGTTGCCAGGGCAAGACAACCCTGCACAGATTACCAAAAGAGAAACAGCATTAAGGGACCAGTGGATGGAGTTTATTTTTACAGAGCATCAACGAAGTTGTGCAAGTGTTTGTGTTTGTTCCCTGCATTTCGAAGATGCTTGTTTTACAAACAAGGCCCAGTTTGACGCCAGATTTGCATATCGCTTATTTCTTAAGGATAATGCAGTCTCTACGAAAAAGGGTCACGATCGTGTGTTGGAACCACAGGCGGTGAGTAAAACTGCTTCAAATATCTCTGTGTTGTTAACTTAGCTATCAGCGCATAAGCACATCAAGTAAACAACATGCGATGTAGTCATCAAACTGCACTTTCCACATGTAAAGCTTAAAAAAAATAAAAAATAAATAAATGACATAAAGTGAAACTTAGTCATTTTCCATAACCGCTAAGCAAATATATACAGTTTCAGTACATACCACATAGAGACGTCGTTTGCTGATGCTGCTCTTGTTAAATTTCAGCCTCTGGATCTGATTCTGGATCATAAATATACGCTGAATCTGACTGTTTCCTCATGGTAATGTCACAGCTTCCAGACGCTCTCAACGCAAAAGCCTTCCCACGCTCGTGATTCTTTAGCTCCGCCCACACGTCACACCTCCAGGTGCTCGTGTTTTTCCGAAAAAAAAAAAAACGGTACAGACTATCTTTCTCTTTTAAATATAAAAAAAAAACTAAAGACTTTTTGGAGTTATGAAGGATGCAATACTACTCTATAGGTACTCAAGATTGACAGGAGAGTGAAAATGAGCATTTCACCCCCCCTTATGGCGTCAGTTTTACATATGTTTTAAATCATAAAAAGCCTAAATACATATAATGATCGTCTCTTTCAGGGGCATAGATTACGTAGGGGCGTGCACCCACTTTTAATATGACGTAAATTCGTCCCCCGCACTTTTTTGGCAAGCGTGTTCACACAGAGGTATGAATAAAGAGCCGGTGTGAATAAATATAGTTTTAAATTCAAAGGATAGTCTGTGCATGATCTGATGTTTTATTCGGACCCAGAGTAAAGCGAGATGAACATTGTGGAGCATTGAACACTCTTGCAATGTTTGTGTTCCATTCATACTCGAAGACAGAGGGCGCTCTTGCACAGAAAGTTTTACCAGGAAATTCCTAATATGGACAAAAGCATACTGCTATTGTTGTATGAAAACAGAAAAACAGAAATGTTTGGAAATATGAAGACATTAAACATGATTGTGACAATATATGGTTTATTTGTGTTTTTGAAGTCATCTCCAGATAATAAAGTATATGATCAATGCAGTACTAATTGACATTTATTACGGTATAAATTAAAATGTATTAATTAAATTAGAGAAAAATTAACAGAAATCTTTTGTAACATTATAAATATCGTTATCATCACGTTTGATTGACTTTTCAGCTTTTGAATGATATAATGTATAATGTTACAAAAGCTTTTTATTTCACATAAATGCTGATCTTTGGATACTTTTCATTAAATAATCATTATTAAAATTTTTCTTTTGTTGTTTTAAATATTGATAATAATAATTTAAAAAGGTTTGTTGAGCAGCAAATCAGCATTCTACAATGATTTCTGAAAAAAATAAAAATAATCATTGAGGAAAAAGCTTATTTGTATCACCGTGTTATTTATTATGATGGTTAAAATACCCTGATAAACAGCTAATGAACAGAAACCTTTGGTTGATTACAACATTTATTAAATGCTGTACCGTTTACAGATTTAGTCTGTATGCTGAATGTATTAATCAGACACTAGCTTATCAACAACATATTGACAAATGTCTGTACAGAGTATTTCCAGTCTCACAACAATGATCAACATTTGTTTTGTTCCTTGTCCAGTGATAAATTGTATTGTGTGTGATGTCAGTGTCCTCTGCTTTAAATCTCTGTGTTATGCAGCTCTAGATGAACCCACAGACCTTTAGTTCATGTATCCTGATTTCCACTCCATCAGTCCGATCATTTCCATGTTGTTTTGTGTCTATTTGAATGATCTCAGGCAACATGTAAATCCTGGGAGATCCACATGAGTCCATCATCTGCTCACACCTCAAACGATGGGCAGTCACTCCATAAATATCTCAGACTGTGTTTGACCATTTTGTCTCAAATACAGATTTCAGCACCTCTGTAAGATTTTACTGTTCAGAAAGACACACAGCATTATTTTCCTTTCCCATTGGATTTCTGCACTCAAAAAAAATAAATAAAATAAAAATAAATTATTAATCTATTTGATATGGTTAAATATTAAGAAATGTTAGTACTATGACAGTATTTCTCTTTAGTAAGTTGTTCTGGATGAGTCATGATTAAATATGAATTGAAATTAAATAAAATAAAATGAACCAAGCGCTGGTATGTTTTGCACCCAACAATCAATTTCAGAGGCAAAAGAGAACTCAATCCCTGATGCATTTTGCCACTCATAATAAAAAAATGACTGAAAGAAAATTGAGTTGAAGGTTTTGAATTAAAGATGTCTTATGTTCTCATACTGAGGAGGGGACTATTAGCATCAGTACAATGATTAGCCATAGATTTAGGCCTGTTTTTGTAGTATCGTGCATGTATTTTAAACGATGAAATAGAGTCCCATTGGATAAAACAGCAGTTCATTTATGATTTGACGTGTGGCGGCTCACTGTTTCAGCTACAGCATTTCGCTGTGAAACTGGATCATTAAATGTGCCCTAACCCATGACTGCAATCAAAGACAATTTGCCCAATAGCAACAATTCTTTAACCAGCTGATAAATTATGAGTGCATTGCTGGCCTCCGTTACACATAGATGGATCAGAGGTGATTGTTTAAAGCCCATCTGCTGACACAATCATATCATAATTATAATATTATAACCATGTTAGTACATAGATGAAGCCCTGGATGCATTTTGGCAGCCTGTTGGTTTGAGGACACACTAGCACAGATGTGAAGTGACTGTCATTGGCAGACAATCACCTGAACTGTAAATATCATGTGACTGAAAAAAAACTCTGGAAAGACACCACTAGAGCACATTTAAAAACCATTTAAAACATTTTTTGAGTGTTTGCTCATCTGAAATACGTCTGTAGGATCAGATGTCAAATAGACATTTACTGGATGTCTTTAAGATGTTGTTTTTTATCATTTAGAATGTATCTAAAACTGACATCTTACAGACGTCTATCTATCCGATGTCTGAACAGAGCAGATGCTTTCCAGATCAAGAGATCTTATCTTGCAGATATTGCATCTGGGTAAGTTGCTCGATTCCACGGGAAAACCGTGAGCTTGACAACAGTGCTAATGGAAATCATTTGCTTTTTGAGCAATTTGAGTTTGTGAGCATCTCTCTTTTGCTTTACTGAATTCATGCTATTGGTCTTACAATGACAATCATTTGTTACTGTACTGCACATGTTTTTATACGAAAATATAACCTATATATGTGCGATGTTCTGAAAAGTGTTGTAAATTTGGCGTCAAATTTCGTCTTGCTGACTGATATAAAGATGTGAAGTAATATAATACAGATCGGGTAGGAGATACAATAATAATAAATCACTGATCCCGCTTATAGGCTGCTGTTGTGTACTGCAAATATTGCTAGAAGTTGCATGCACTGATGCATAATAATAATAATTGATGCATCGCCAAGTCAAGTCAACTGGTGAACTGTGTCAAAGCAACTATGGTTCTGGAAAAACAGTTCTGGAAACTCAATAATTTATCGGCTGCAAGATAAATCTTAATTATGATTTCTGCCTTTCTCAATTTAATAAACCTAAATTAGTCTGAAAACACATTATGGGAAATTAAATGTATTAGTTGATTCATTCATTATTTTTAAATGTATTGTTTTGGTTACAAACAGCAATAGAACATTTTACCATGGTATAACTAAATACTGTATGAGAGCCTTATTTGTCCACCAGTCTGCATTAATTTATTATTATTATTATTATTATTATTATTATTATTATTATTATTATTATTATTATTATTATTATTATTATTATTATTATTATTATTATTATTTAATCCAAATACATTTTAGGAATACTTATTTATGGGGTATTAAATGTGAAAAGTATCATATAACGTATATGACACCTCCTCTGACAGACTGACAGGAGTGGTATGTAAAGTTGAGCTAATGTCTCTCTCTCTCTCAGTCAAACATCCTCAGCTGAAGCAGAACGAATCAAGAAGAGATTGATATGAACATGAAGGTTTGGGTAAGGAGTCTCTTACTTTTACTGGGTAAGTAAAATGTGCAAAACTTCAGTGTGTCTAATATCTTTCCAACGTTGTTGTTTCTACTACTCTTAAGTTTCACTATTCTGTGGTATATATTGTGGGAGGAGATTGGCCTGTAATGACTTTCAGGTGCAAACGGTTAGTACTGTGATCAGGAAAGTATAAAATAGTTGTTGCAGTGGCATATTCCTAAAGTTGTGCTTGACGTTCAGTCACTTAACCTTGGCTCTCGATGTGCAGCCTTAATCCTTGTGCTCAACGTACAGTTTTATCCTTGATTTATTAAGAGGTTTTACACTGTCAGGAAAACAGGGCAGGCAAACATTCATTGCTGCAGTAAGAAAAAAAAAATACCTGTTTTAGGCCTAACACTTAACAAAATTTCATTAGGTTTATGATTCTATTTAAAACTAAGCATCATTCTGTGTTTCTCATTTCTTTTAGGGTTTTTCACTGTTCAAATGAAGGCAAATGGAACAGAAGGTTGGATTGCATTAGTAAAACACTATTACATTTCACTATTACTTAACTTCATTCAAACTGTATACTTTTTTAACAGCCTTTATTTATTTAGATTATTTTATTTAGTGTTGGTGTGTTTTAATATTCTTTATCAAGAGGCTATATATATTTTAATATCAGCCATACACACTCCTGTTAAAAGTCATAAGTGTATATTAAGTGTGTCTTAACTTATGTGCACAGATAGTCGGGATGAGACTATGTAAAACATCCAAAGTTCATTTGGTTTTACATGCCATTTGGGGTTAATCTAAAATAAATGAATTTAAATAATGGAGCTGCAGTTTGCATCAACATTTACTTGATGTCCCCAGGCCATCAAAGATGTAAATGAGTTAGTTTGATGGCAACTGATTTGGAGAAAAGTGTCATTGCATCATTTGCTCAGCAATGGATGCTCTGCAGTGAATGGGTGCCGTCAGAATGAGCATCTTGATAAAAACAGCTGATAAAACATCACAATAATCCACAGCACTCTAGTCCATCAATTAGGGCTTGTGAAGTGACAAGAAATGCATACATCTTAAGATGTTTTACATTTAAAACGTAAAATACGAATCCACAATCCATCATAACGCTTGTTCCAGTGGAAAAAGTCATCTCGTCTGAATAAGGAGAGAGATATGCAAATCAAGCACCATTTACCAGTGTTATACCAATGTATATTTATTATTATTTTTTTATTATTTTCCATTTGTTTTATGACATATTATAATAAATGTATAATGTTCTACACCTATAATCATTCCAATTCGGTTTGTATAGCGCTTTTCATGACACACATTATGTCAAAGCACCTTCACAGAAACACAATATTAATGATGAAACGGACCCACTATATATTAAGTGGCCTTAACTACTATGTACTTACATTTTAATTAATAATTTAGTAAAATGAATGCATTGTGTACATACATGGTTTTACATTGTATTTATATATATATATATATATATATATATATATATATATATATATATATATATATATATATATAAACTACATGTAATTGCATCTGCATTTAATTTCTGTAATTACATTTATAATTACACTGTTGACCCATACTTTACACCTTAACCCAGCCTTAAACTTACCCACACCTCCAACCCTCTCCCTAATCTTACCCCTATCCCACCTCCCAGCAGCAAAAGTGTTTTACAATACAATAAGAAAACAATAAGTACATTGTCCTTATTGTTTTATGTAAGTACATAGTAGTTAAGGCCACCTAATATAAAGTGGGACCGATGAAACCATATTATTGCATGTTAAATTTCAGCCAGAATAGAAATAAATAATTGTTAACATAATTGAGGGTTTCTCTTTAACATGTTCTAGTGAACACAGCAAGATGGGGCTCAGCCAATCAGTCGACAACATATGCAAACTGTGATGCTCAAAGAGCACTGGATGGGATAAACTCCACCTGCACTCATACAGATACACAGAGTGACCCGTGGTGGAAGCTGGACCTGATGAAGACGTACAGTGTGAACAGAGTGACCATCACTAACAGACTCGACTGCTGTAGTTACAGGATAAACCGGGCAGAGATTCGGGTTGGAAATGATTCTTCAGATGTTTTTATCAATCCAGTGTGAGTCTCTCTGATGTATTTTTACAGAGCCTGCAGAAAATCTGGCCAGTTGGTTGGTAAAGCCCTATGTCACTGAAAATAATGTAAACTCACAGTGAAGTGAGTCAGATATCTGTTCAGTGCAGTTAAGGACTGATCTGACAGAATCTTGTCTTTTTGATCTATTCATTAACCATGCAGTTGTGCCCCTGTTAATTAATTGTAATATGTTAATCAAAGTTAATCAAATATCAAATAGTGTTATCAAAAAAACGAAAAAAAAAAAATACTAGGGGTGGCACGGTTCAACTTTTTCATGGTTTGGTTTGTTTCACGGTTTTAGAGTGACTGTCTCCGTACAGTTTGGTATGTGCTGTGTTTATGGAAAAACTACACTTTCTAATAAAAAAAAAAAAATAAGGTTATTCTTTACTAAAGTTACAAAAGCTTTTTAATCAAGAGCATTGAGTGATTTCCTTGCTGTTGCTGTTCGATAAATATAAAGACTTTAAGAGAATGCACTGATACAGAAGGCATACGTTCAGCCGGCATTTTGACATGATTTTTGTGTGAATTTGTCCATTTAAAGACAATACCTCAGAGATATCTTATATTTGCACGTGTTCTGAGGCACGGGTTTGCGCATTTCGGATGAGCGCACGCACAAGCTAGCATACTCTGGCTCTTAAAATGTTGAAACTGACAAAGCTTAAATGAGTTTAGTTTAAAAACAGATATTAAGGTGTGCTATTCAGATCTCATCTGTGCCATGAGCTATCAGCACCCGGATGATGACGGAATAAATAGCTGCTCATATACAGCATTCACATTGAACAAGAGTGAATGATTTGTCAAGGTTTATTTTATGTATTTTTTTTTATTTATTAATCACTGTTGTTGTAATATCTGGGAAGACAGAATGCACATGCATCAACAGAAAGATGTATTAGCTGAACCATGTTTTTTTTTTTTTTACGTGCTATTTATAGCAACCCATATTACAGATGCTTTGTCAGATTTAAGTTGAACCGCTGTCCCAGCGCATGCCGAACCATGTGTGGTGTACCTAACGATTCGTTTTTTTCAGCGAACTGTGCCACCAGTAACAAATACAGTTAGGGATAATGAACAAAAGAAAGCTACTCACTCTTTCATTTTTCTCCAGATGTGCTGTAGTTTCTACTATTCCAGCAGGAGCTACCTACAGCTACTCGTGTTCTGGGATGGAGGGACGTTACGTTACTGTGAATATTCCTGGAGCTTCACAGATTCTGACTCTCTGTGAAGTGGGAGTCTATGTGATTTTTCCAGGTAATTCACTATTTAACAACCTTGTGATTTTGACTTTTAAAGGGGTCATTGGATGCAAAATTCACTGTCGTGGCCTAATGGTTACAGAGTCTGACTCGCAATCGAAGGGCTGTGAGTTCGAGTCTCAGGCCGGCAGGAATTGTGGGTGGGGGGACTGAGTGTACAGTGCTCTCTCCACCTTCAATACCACGACTTAGGTGCCCTTGAGCAAGGCATCGAACCCCCAACTGCTCCCCGGGCACCGCAGCATAAATGGCTGCCCACTACTCCGGGTGTGTTTTCACAGTGTGTGTGTGTGTGTGTGTGTTCACTGCTCTGTGTGTGTGCACTTCGGATGGGTTAAATGCAGAGCACAAATTCTGAGTACTTCTGAGTACTTAATGAGTACTTCTTGGTACTTAATTCTGAGTACCAAGTCACCATACTTGGCTGAATGTCACTTCACTCACTCACTTTTCACTTTTTCACATGTTGTTTGAACTGAAATGTGTATAGCCAGTGTGCCTACACAACCATCCAACAATGATAACAATCCACCCAGTGCTTTTTTAAAAATCTCTATAAATCCAAACCTCTTTCCAAACCCAAGCTGATCTCAGATTCCTGCCAGTGTGACATCACAATGACAGACACCTCCCATGATAGCACAGATTAGACTGGTGTCTGACATGCCCTGAGTAACTTTCATCGGTCTGCCATTGTTTCACCACCAGAACAGATGAAAGCAAGAATGACTCCTATTGTTTTTGAAGGGAATGCGCCCCCATCTACCTAAATGTGTCTATGTTAGCACTAATCATTCATAATCCATCTATTTTTTTTTATATAAATCAAGTCAAGTCTGCATTATTGTGAATTCTTCCAAATATACAGTACATACATAAAGATAATTGAAACTGCGTTACTGTCATACCCTTTGTTCATACAGATAAAAGTGTTAATGCTGAATGAGGGAGTGAGCAGACCAACACTGTACAAAGTTTCTGGTGCGCTGAAGTTCAGAATTCAGTGATGCATGGGGAAAAAGAGAAGCTGTGTGATGGCAGAAGACTGAAGAAGCTGTGTGATGGGTGGGTGGGATCACCTGTGATGCAGAGGGCTTTGCTAGTGAGACGTGTTCCATAAATGTCCTGGAGGGAGGGGAGAGAGACACCAATGATCTTCTCAGCTGCTCTCACTATGCGTTGCAGAGTCTTTCAGCAGGACGCGTGGCAGGCGCCATACCACACAGTGATGCAGCTCGTCAGGATGCTCTCGATGGTGCCTCTGTAGAAGGTGTACAAGATGGGGGGTGGGGCTCTGGCTCTCCTCAGTTTGCGGAGGAAGTAGAGACGCTGTTGTGATTTCTTGGCCAGTGCTGCGGTGTTTTCAGTCCAAGAGAGGTCCTCTGTGATGTGCACACCCAGGAACTTGGTGCTGCTCAGGTCTTCTAGTCAGAAAGTCTAACAGCCAGTTGAACAGCAAAGTGTTGAGCCCCAGCTGGACCAGTTTGTAGATGAGCTGTTGAGAAATGATTGTGTTGAATGCTGAACTGAAGTCTATGAACAGCATTCTGACATATGACTTTATTTTTCTCTAGATGTGTGAGTGCTAAGTGGAGGGTAGTGGTGATGACATCATCGGTCGAGCGACTGGACTGATATGCAAACTGGAAGGGGTCCAGGGAGGGGGGGAGCGCAGACTTGATGTGGTGCATGACTAGCCGTTCAAAGCACTTCATGGGAACGGGGGTAAGTGCAACAGGACGGTAGTCATTGAAGCAGGATGGAGATGGCTTCTTCTGAACTGGGATGATGGTGGTAGCTTTAAAACATGTGGGAACAACAGCCTGACTAAGTGAGATGTTGAAAATGTCTGTGAAGACATCAGTGAGTCTGCTGCACAGTCTCTCAGTACACGCCCAGGGATGTTGTCAGGACCCGGAGCTTTGTGTGCATTGATCTTCTGTGCAGTGGTGCTGTTTTTGTTGCTCAAAGCGAGCGAAGAAGGTGTTCAGCTCGTTCAGCAGAGAGATGCTGTTGTCACAGGTCCGTGGTGGGGGCTTGTAGTCCGTAATGGTCTGTATCCCCTGCCACAGGTTCCTAGTGTCTCTGCTGTCGCTGAATTGGTGAACTATCCTCCTGGAGTGCTGTCTCTTAGCCTCTCTGATGCCGCGGGACAGGTTGGCCCTGGCTGTTCTCAGGCCCACCTCATCTCCAGCTCTGAAGGCAGCGTTCCGCATCTTCAGGAGTCTGTAGACCTCCCATGTCATCCACGGCTTCTGGTTGGCCCGGACAGTGATGGTTTTTGTGACTGTTACATCATCTATACACTTGTTGATGTAAGCAGTGACAGTCTCTGACTACTCCTGGAGGTCAGTGGCGTTATTGCATGTGGCAGCCTGCTTAAACATATTCAAAGCAGTTTTGAAGATCTTGAAGATTTGTTTGTGAACTGGTTTGGTGACTTTAATGAGCGGTCT
Organism: Carassius auratus; assembly: GCF_003368295.1. Taxonomy (NCBI): domain Eukaryota; kingdom Metazoa; phylum Chordata; class Actinopteri; order Cypriniformes; family Cyprinidae; genus Carassius; species Carassius auratus. The sequence continues at coordinate 8,005,949 of NC_039264.1, read as the reverse complement.
GTATGCAGGCATTAGCATGACAGTGATGTGGTCTGAGGCTGCGAGGTGGGGCAGGGGAAGGGCTTTGTAAGCTCCTCTCTGTGTGGCGTAAACAAAGTCCGAAATGTTTTTAACTCGTGTTGGAAATTTAACGTGTTGGTGTATTTTTGGGAACACACTTTTGGTCTACATGGTTGAAATCCCCAGCTATGATGAGAAAAGAATCAGGGTGTGCTGTCTGCTGCTCACTGATGTGCTGGCACAGTTCATTAAGTGCATCGGGAGAAATGTAAACAGTCAGTCCTGAATTGTGTGCTTTGAACTGCAAAAAATAAATAAAAATAAAAATAAAAAATTACCTTTCTCCATACCCTTTTTTATGTTTTAACAACATTATGGGGCAGTTCATGTCAGATGTTACTGATTTAAAATGTTATTTAAATCCTACAGGATTTTTTTTCTTCACATTATTTACAAGTGAAAGATATTCCTTGAAATTGATAGATCTGATAGAAATACATTATAGATAAGTAAATCTCCTGAAACTCATATACAAAATATGCTGACTAAAACTATTTCTTGACACTATGACATCTTCCAGGTAATTTGGCGACAGGAAGAACCGTCACACAGTCATCAACCATTAGCACCTGGTTTGCTCAACAAGCTATTGATTTCAATCCAGGTTTCATCAAGCCATCATCATCGTGTTCCTCAACCACTGCTCAGACTAACCCATGGTGGAGGGTAGATCTGCGTTATATTTACAGAGTAAGTAGAGTTGTCATCACAAACAGACTTGACTGCTGTCCAGAACGAATAAATGGAACGGAGATTCGCATCGGGAATTCTTTGGAGAACAACGGCAACAACAATCCCATGTGAGACCCTCTTTCAGTGGCTTTAATATCCATAAAATAATCCCTATAAAGAAAGTCTAGAAGTCTAAATGAGGTTTTCTCTTTAGATGTGCTGTGATCTCTAGCATTCCAGCTGGTGTTTCCTCCACCTACACCTGTAATGATATGGAGGGTCGATACGTGAATCTGTTCATTCCTGGAGATTCAAGGTTTCTTACTCTGTGTGAGGTGGAGGTCTATGGAGAAGGTGTGATCAAACAAGGAAAATTAAGCTATATATGAACGAAATCCAAAACAGGATTCTTACGAATTTTGGGCTGTTGATCCCAAAAACAGTATCTGTTTCGCTTGACCAAAGTTTTTCAAGATTACAAGCATTTTTGCATTTGAGAACCATTCATGTTGAGAATCCTTGTATTCTTACTTAATCAGCAGAAGAACACCACAAATACGAATCCTGTCTGAATCTGAGGCAGATTACAAATAATTGTTTAATTCTCAACCCATGTTCACGTATGAAATTATTTTAGACATACTCCTGATTTTATGGTTATAATTATGACCAGTGACAGAAGAAAATGCAAACCTGAGCCACTATTATTTTCTTTTTTTTTCTGCTATATCGGTGGGTGTTTTACCACATGAAAATATAAAAAAATATATATTACAATATTTAGTTAAAAATGCATTTATTCACTTACAAATTTGTTGATGCTTAAAATTTGCTGATGCTATTTAATGCCAAGTTCCTAAATTATGTAACTAATAACTTACCCTCATGTCGTTCCAAACCTGTGAGACCTCCGTTTATCTTCGGAACACAGTTTAAGATATTTTAGATTTAGTCCGAGAGCTCTCAGTCCCTCCATTGAAGCTGTGTGTACGGTATACTGTCCATGTCCAGAAAGGTAAGAAAAACATCATCAAAGTAGTCCATGTGACATCAGAGGGTCAGTTAGAATTTTTTGAAGCATCGAAAATACATTTTGGTCCAAAAATAATAAAACTGGATAAATAAAACTTCAACTGGTTTACTGAATCGAACTGTCTGAAAGAACTACTGGTGATCAGAAAACCGATGCAACCGGTTCTTGACTCGTGAACGAGTCAGTCTATTGCTCATTATCTGGCTCGGCTCGGTGATCATCTTCAATTCTCTCTTTACAGCAGTTCAGTCAGTGTAACGTTACTGTTTGAGTAAATGAATTACTCCGGGATATTGGTTTATTTTAACTCAGAAGGAGTGTCAGTCACATTAAAAAAGTGAACAGCTTAAGTCATTTGAGGATTAATGCGTATTGGAGACGCGAACCGTTTAAAATGATTCAGTTCGATTTGGTGAACTGAATGCTTCGTTCGCGAACCGGATATCCAGACTGCTTTGATTTGAACTCTCTCACACAGACACGGAAGAGAAGACAATGCTGAATAAAGTAGTCGTATTTGCTATTTTTGGACCAAAATGTATTTTCGATGCTTCAAAAAATTCTAATTGAGCCTCTGATGTCACATGGACTACTTTGATGATGTTTTTATTACCTTTCTGGACATGGATAGTATACCGTACACACAGCTTCAATGGAGGGACTGAGAGCTCTCGGACTAAATCTAAAATATCTTAAACTGTGTTCTGAAGATAAACAGAGGTCTTACGGGTTTGAAACAACATGAGGGTAAGTTATTAATTACATAATTTTGCTATCTGGGTGAACTAACCCTTTAATATCATCTGGGTCATATTTGTTTCACTTTGAGTAGGCAACATGACCTATTCATGTTCCATTAAGTGACATGCATTTGCACCAAAATGCTGTGAATTGGAGTCAAAAGCTGCAATGATAAGATTATGTATTGACAATGATTAAATTACGTTATTATTTGCATTTAGCGTTTTCTTTTCCCTTCTATGTATGTTCACTCACTCTCATGTGTCACTCGTTTAGGTCCTGAACTGAAGAAAACCTTTGTGAAGATGAAACTGAAGTCCAGCGGGAGTCTGTCTGCAGAGCTCCTGTCACAGGTGAGAGAGGGAAACATACAGAAATCTGAATTCAGATCACACTGACAGCAGTTTAAGAGGTCTGATCATTACAGCTTGAGTCTGCTCTGGAGAAACGAGGGATTTCTGACGTGAAGCTGCAGTGGTCTCAACCGCCAGCTGCTCAACAGGAAGTGATGCGGAAGGAAGACGCACCAGGTGAGAGTGTTCAAACTGGTAAACTGAAAAGATGTTGATTTTAAAGTAAAATTGTTATGATGGAATATGTATGTATATAACTTAATAAACTGTTTTATTTTACAGCTCAATGTGCAGTAGGGAAGAGATGATGATGATGATGACGATGATGGGAAAACTCTCGATCTTAAAAGATTTATCATCTTTCACTTTCATTGCTTGGTAACACTTTAGAATACTGTTTCTTACTTACTACATAACTAATAAGGAATTATTGAAGAACTAACAGGTGATTATTTATTAACACTTAACTCACTACTGTTAACTACTAAGGAAAATGTGTTAATTAATCAGTATGTAATATAATTTTATGATTATGTTAAGTAACAGTTAGCTAATCAATAACTAATGTATTGTGTCATACCTCCTGAAGAACTACTATTAATTATCTACTAGTTAGGGTTCAAGAAAAAGAACTATGAAGTAACTACTAATGAACAGTTATACGCAATTATTTCATATAAATGTTATTAGCAGTAGTAGTAGTTGTATGAAATGCAATATTAATAAATGCAATACATTTTATAGAGGTATTGCCTGCGTAGTGAATTGTTTTGTGAGTGTGTTTTGTAAGAAATCAGCTTCCAGTAGGAACCCCACCATGACTCCAGTGCCTTGTGATAACTTACCTTAGTTTTATATTTTATATACAGTACTGTATGTGTGCCTCATCAGCATATACCACATTACCATTAATTCAATTTCTTTATGCAAGGCAAAGCCTGAGGAAAAAGGAAAATACAGGTATCCAATTTGTAATTAATAAAGAATTATCAGATAATTCTGCAGGAATTACTTAGAATCTGAAACAGTATTCTAAAGTGAAAAAATAGGGAACCCATTAGTAATTAATAAAGATTTATCAGATAATTTTGCAGGACTTAGAACAGAATTCTAAAGTGAACCTATTAGTAAATAATAATAAACTACATCATTTTGACTAAAATCTGTTTATTTCAGATGAGAACATTTGTTAATACAGCATATTTTATTCCATTTTAACATGTATACTGCCCACATTTTAACTAATTGAACAAACATTTCATAATCAAAAGTTAAACATTTAGAAGCAAACAAAATCCATATTTCATTTCCATTATAGGCTAATAAGTGGGCTGTAACAAAGTTGCTACCGTAGTAGTACTTTATACTTGTCCTTTTACTCAAGTAATTGTGAAAATGAATAGGCCTACTTATAATTTTACTGGAGTAATATTTTATTGGGGTATCTGTACTTTTACTCAAGTACTTGTGGGACACAGCCTGATTATTATAGTGATTATTTGCGTATAACTGTTCATTAGTAGTTATTTCATAGTTATTTTTCTTGAACCTTAACTAGTGGATAATTAATAGTAGTTCTTCAGGAGGTATGATAAAATATATTAGTTACTGATTAGCTAACTGTTGCTTAACATAATCATAAAATTATATTACATACTGATTAGTTAACACATCTTTCTTAGTAGTTAACAGTAGTGAGTTAAGTGTTAATGAATAATCACCTGTTAGTTCTTCAATAATTCCCTATTAGTTATGTAGTAAGTAAGAAACAGTATTCTAAAGTGTTACCCATTGCTTTAATATTCACTATTCCTCACAATGTAAAGGATCTATTTACTGCAATTTAGTTTTTAGGAGTATTATATATGATAAAGTAAAATAATAATAATAATAATAATAATAATAATAATAATAATAATAATAATAATAATAATAATAAATAAAATACAGTTAAATGAAATAAATAATGCAACATACAAATGAGGACAATAGGAACAAATCTGTAAAGTCTTAAATAATGCTAATGAATCTTATGAAATGCAAAGGCCAAATGAATCACAATGGTTCAGATGTGTTTTATTCTCCTATCAGATGTGTAAACTGTTGATTGTCTATCAAGATGATGCATCATTTAGTCAGTTTAACAAACACTTATTTGCATTCTCTGTCTTAGTCATGATATAATAGATGTGCAAGCTGAAGTTAATGATCATCTTCCAGTCAAAGTCCTTCAAGGTCTAGAATGTGTCTGTTAGCCCCACACTGTGGTGGCTCATTATTAAAACAGTATGTGAAGAATTCTCTAAAAGAGTCCTGCAAGACTGATCCAAGATCATGTGAAAGATTAAAATATAATAACACTATATAAGAAACATTTGATTAAACATCATAAAGTCATTTAAATACATAATTATTTCATTGGTCCAGGACATTGAAAAACATGTGCTCTCTTCGACTGTCAATATGTGTTTCTCTGAATATTCAACTTCCCGAACCAGCATCAGACTGCAATAACTATACAATAATGTCATTTATACATAATGTTCCTCTTGCAACTGAAAACTTGATATTACAATGCAGTTATGTATAGCAGTAGATGTCACAGTACACTATAAATATTTTTGCCAATCAGAAAAGCTTTGAATTACTGACATATTTAGTATGCATAAATAAAGACCATTATTCATCCTGTCAGACAGATGATCTCACATGACAAAACCTGCTAAGCCAGAAAAAAACATTACCATAAAGCGGTTGTGGCACATCTGAACTGAACAACCAAATCAATCATTACCACTTCACCCATGCAAATATGAATCATTATAATATGGTGGAGAACTCACTCAGAAATGTAAATTAATCAAACATAACAATCAACAATAATTTTAAAAACTAAATATGAATCGATGTTTGCTCAAAAAGTGTCTTTTCTTTTCCCAGAAGACCCCTGCGGACCTGTAAACAATAAGAAGTACAAATTCTGGGTATGAGGTTCAGTTCACAAATCAGAAAAGATCAACCACAGCACTTTTAGTCCAGCCTCTAGAAAGGTCAATGTTTCAAATGTTTTGGGGACTAAACAAACACTTTTCCCCCACATCTTCCACATACTAAATATGTATCATTTTTAACATTACTTGAAGAAGATGCTTGAATGTGGCCACTATGATGCTTGGGTGTTCAAATATTCAACGTGAATTTGTTCACCACTAACTCATTGTTCATTGGTTATAAAAGTACAATGGACTTTTTACTGTAAGTTGTTACTTTACTTTTGCTTATAACGTGTCTTATCTGATGAATATTTGAGTTTGTAAATGAACAACATGATTAAACTTTGCTGTTAAACCTGTCATACTCCGTATACTCCATGCCTTATCTAATTAATAGTTTATACTTATATATACTTATATATATTAAGTAAAAGGCCTTATAGTATAATTGGACGAATGTGCATTTCCGTCTGTTCATCACAAAGCTACAGAGTACCGTGTGACTGTAGAAGAATTTACTGTCATTTAGCATTATTGACACACTGTTTCCCTAATTAATATTGTTCAGTTGCTTTGACACAATCTTTATTGTTTAAAGCGCTATATAAATAAAGGTGACTTGCCTTTTTTTTCTTTTTTTTTCCTTCTTAAGTTTCAATAAACCATTACAGGGTTAAAATGTTTGAGAGAAAAAGTGTTTTATGTGTTTGTGTGTGTGTTTGTGTGTGTGTGTGTGTGTGAGAGAGAGAGAGAGAGAGAGAGAGAGAGAGAGAGAGAGATGGCTCACATGGCTTGTGAGATACAATGATATACAGTAATTTACAAAAAAACAAAAAAACAATAGTAGCCCATGAGTATAGCAAGGCTTAAAGGTATAGTTTATGCAACAAATTAAATTTTGTTATTATTTGGTAACCCTAAAGTTGTTCCAAACCTGTATGAATTTCTTTCTTCTGTTGAAAACTATATTGTAACTCACTATTATCATTCTTGGTGTGAAAGGGCATTTCAAGTGTTCTCAGTTGGGGTTATAGGTGCTGTTGTTCTCCTACTTGTTTCCATCACAAATCTTCGCTCCGTGTAAGTGCACTGGACTTCTCATAACCGTTTGAGGAACACTTTAGATTACAGCCTTGCATCTGTTAGCTGTAGTTTTAGTTAATATGTATTTTGTTCTTTCTAACTTGATAGAGGAGGTTGTTGCTCACTGGGCCAGCTAAATCAGAACGGGAAGCAATTTATTTATTTACTTTCTTTCACTAAAACAACATAAAGTGACGACAGTTATGGAACACAGACTTAAGGCCATGGGACATCAGATTCAGAATTAGCTTTATTTGCCAGGTGTGCGCACAAACACAAGGAATTTGTTGTGGGTTTTTCAAAGGTGCTCCTGGTACATACACGCATACATACACATCTGACATAAGAACAAAAAATACAAACACATTTGGCAAGACTTAATGTGCAATAAATAATGTGTAATAATCTGGAACAGTATATTGAACAGAACACAGGTATTGATTGATATGTAAACTGTTTAAGCTGGAGATGGCATTGGGGGAAAAGTGTTTTTATGTCTAGATGTTCTAGTTCCCAGAGATCTGTAGCGTCTGCCTGAGAGGAGAAGTGTCAGCAGGTTGTGTCCGGGGTGAGAAGGGTCTGTGATCATGTTAAATCAAATCTGATTTGCTGGCTGACCCAAACCAGACAGTTCACATATAACACTCAAGTTTCAAGTGGTAGAGCATTGAGTTAGCAAGCGCAGAGTTGGGGGTTTGAATACCAGGGAACACATTAGGATAAAAGTGTTAGCCTGAATGCAATGTAAGTTGCTTTGAATAAAAGTGTCTTCTAAATGTATAAATTTAATAACACTGTTTTCAGTCTGCTTACTGCAAGTCACACAGGCATTTATGATTAGGGTGGACCTTCTTGCTTAGTTTTCTCCTATAAATAAAATTGAAAGAATTCTTACTAAACTGCCACCTTGTCAAATATTTACATTTCACCATCAGTAAACCTTATACCAGTTGATTGAGTAGCCTTCTCACATGGAACTGCTGTTGTTTTCCAAAGAGTTTCCAAAACAATTATTGTCTTCGTTTTGTTCAAAGCAGTATTCAATCCTTTTAGTGACAATCATTTCTCTGAAATGATTTGTAGCATTTATCAATGGCATGTTTTACCTGGAAGTAAAACACAGATGACTGTACAGCCTTTCCCTGGATTGCAATATTTTCTAGAGAGAAAAACAAGAAGATTTTATTATGTTTTATAATTCATCTGCATTGTATTTTTTTTTAATTGCATCATTAGAAAATAATCATAACTTTACTTGGATAATTAATGATCTACACTGATTTATTCAGATATCATTTCTTTTTGATAATTTCAGCTACAGATTAAAGAAACCTTAAATACCTTGTGAAGTGTTAATGTTGAAAGGTGTCCTGTTAAAGAGTTGGTTGGTTAGGTTTGCTTCAGATCTGATTTACAATGATCCTTTTGTCTTGGGCCCCCTTTATGGAATATGGCTCCTCAAGTTTCAACCATGTTCTTGATCAAATCTTATATTGTCTGATTAGCTCTGATACCCTAATTGTACAGTTGCAAACCTATGAGATTATTTCTTCTGTTGAGCACAAAAGAAGATACTTTGCAGAATGTTGGTAACCAAACAATTAAATGCATATATATTTTTTCAGGTATACTTTTTATTATATTGATGTAATATTTTCTTCATTCTATTTATTTATTTATTTATTTATTTGAATTTATTTTCATTTAACCTTTCAATACACAATATCCTGTTGGGGCAACTGAATGGCTGGACTTTATTCTGCACTATGTTCCACCACTTTAAGACAAATGGATTTGTTGCATTTTCATACTCAATAGATAATAAGCTAGAAGATACTTTCTGTTTTGTTTTTTGCATTGAATGTTCTTCGACTTTTATGCATAATGATTTATGTTATGAATAAAGATGGATCCGTTGAAAGCAGTTATTCTGGATTTAACTCCAGAACCAAATGCTCTCATCCTATTCAAATTTACTATTAAAGGTGCAATTTGTAATATATTTGAGTAAAATATCCAAAAACCTCTAGGCTAGTGTTATATATTTTGTCCAGCTGATTACTAACAATATCTTTAATGTTTTCAACTACTTGTAAATCATGAGAAAATTCCCATTCTAAACAGTGACACAGGGCAGTGTAGTCACCTGACAATGACGTTAGTTATTCTTTGTTACCGGCTTTACTGACAACAGTGTCGTAGACAAATCCGGAAGTAGTGTCTAGCGTCCAGCAAACCACTAGCTTGCTTCAAGCAGTTCCTTATTTACTTCTTCTTGCACGTTTAATTGTGGATTGTGTTACTTATTTATGGAAAATAATTACTGTTTACATCTGCTGCTTGTTCTGTTGACAAGGACAGTTCCCATAAACGTAAGCGTTCTGGCCAACCGAATGACCCAAGAAGAGTTTGGGACAAGAGGAGAGAAAGTGCAAGGATCAATATTAGTGTTGCATTTTCTAGATGGAGAGAGCTTCACGACAAACTTCAACTAGAAAGAGATGCCGGTATCATAGGGTATCCTTTCACTGTTACGCAGACGACACACAAATGTATGTACCAATCAAGATAAATTATCCTTCTACCCTTTCACCATTTCTAAGTTGTTTAAAGCTAATGGGGCTTTCACTTGATGAATGGACGACTCAAACCTGAATACTCATGAGTTTAACTAATCAATTCTGTTTCTAGCTCAGACTACATTGGTTAAGTTTATGGGGTTGTCACATGATGAAGGAACGACTCAAACCCGATGACTTGTCAGATAAGAGGTGAAGTGAGCTAATCATAAACTGAAGACCAGGTAAACAATGAATTAATATTTTTTGTTTCTTATAGCATTATAATTTGCATTGCTTGTAGTGTGGTCAACGTTTGCGTAAGTAGTAGATGTGTTGGGGAAGGAACACATAACATTTTAATTATCTTTTGCTAAAATGAACAAATTGACTCCATAAAAGATTAGTTCATTTTGCTGACTGAAACTTAAAGGTTTGAGTGGACATTTGTAAATGTTATGGGTCTCACTTCCGGACTTATTCCAGTTATTTTTAATTGGTTAAATTGGTGTCTTACCAGGCTGAGACAGAGGACCCAGAGGTGAATGACTGGAAAGCAAACAGTTTATTAGAGCAGTAGAAAACGTAGAGAACCAAAGGCAGACGAGCACCAGCTCTCGAGGGTGAACGCAGCTGGCAGAACAGAAATGGGCCACAAAGGGGAATGAGTCCAGGGCTTGTCAGAGGGCTTATGGCGAGCAGGTGGCCCAGATCAACAACATTAGACTCAGCACCACAGATGGCAGGTAACCAGTCGAGCTCTGGCAGCAAGAGGACTGGACAGAGAACAGGTAAGACGAGCACGGACTATACAGCACAGACGAGACTAAGACTGAGATAAAACTGATGATTAGTAAGGTGAGGATAGCTAGGAATGAGACTCTGAGTAACATATAAGCGTATACAATAATCTGGCAATTGCAATCGCAAACAGCTGAGTAAAAGTGGCAGTAATGACAGGAGAGAGAGAAAGAGAGGGAGAAACTCAAACCCATCTCATGTCAATTTTAATGTCTTATCTTAATTATGAACACAATGGTTTGTATTGTAAACTATTTTACAATTTACTGTACGTTGTTTTTTTCCCTATAATGTGGTGGCATACTAGCTTACTAGCTTTACAGCATTTGGGACCATTATTTACAGTAATAGCCTTACCTTATACTGTATTCATATAAGTAATTTTCCTACATTGTATGCATACCAGGTTTTCGCTGAGCAGCCGAACCGGGGACCCGGCAGCTCAGCGGCGGTACAGCAACCATGGCGACGGGACGTGGCATCTCCGTTCCCTCCTTCAGGGAAAGAGGGTTACCATACGCAACCAAGACGTTCCATTTCAGTCGGTCACTCTCGACGCCACGTTGGTGACCGACGAATATTGAATCCTTATCAAAGCGCAATGGGTGCTGCCCCCTCCTGTGCAAGCCACCTGCACCCCTATTAGGTGTAGGCCGGGGCTCAGAAAAAGAAGCTCCACTCACCAGTGTCAAAGCACTACCTCACTGGGTGAGATTGGATAACACTGGGAAAACGTACCCGGTCTGCTTGGAACCGGGAGGCTGCAGAAGCCCCATCCTTCCCGAATGGAGGTCTAGGAGGCAAATACACATATAGCATCCATTTAGGAGTATACAGAGAAATTTGAGGGGATTAAAACCCTCTTGGTAAGGTAGAAGTCTGCCGGGGAAACTCAGGCTCTAAGGCTATATCATGGACTATACACATAGGAGTACTGCTTAGGTCTCAATATAGAACCCACCCTTTCATGTTTCTCACGGATTCATCATGAAGGTCTGGCTCCGGACGTTACGCCGTGTCCAGCTGCTTAGGGTGATGGAGGATCTCAACAGGGTCTACAGTACGGACTCTCTGGAGCAGTTTAAGCAAGCTGACACTAACCGGGGTCTCTCAGTGCCACTACCCGTTTGAGGTGAGAACACAGGAGGATACCGGCTCTACACGGAGGCTATAGAACCTAGCGAACATGTTAGGGGTCACCCAGCCCGCAGCTCTATAAATATCTGTCAGCGAGGTGCCACGAGCCAGCGCCCAGGAGGATGCAACACTTCTAGTTGAGTGAGCTCGCAACCTGAACGGGCAGGGCACACCCTGAGCCTGATAAGCCAGGGTTATGGCATCCACAATCCAGTGGGCCATCCTCTGCTAAGAGACAGCACTCCCCTTCTGCCGGCCTCCATAACAGACAAAGAGCTGGTCTGAGGTCATGAAGCTTTGTGTTCGGTCTACATAGTACCTTAATGGTGGGACGGGACAAAGCACAGCCAGGGCTGGATCTGCCTCCTCCAGGGGCAGCGCTTGCAGTTTCACCACTTGGTTTTTGAAGGATGTAGTGGGAACCTTGGGGACGTAGCCAGGCCGGGGCCTCAGGAGTACCTGGGAATCATCCAGCCGCGAGGGCTCGGGACACGGTGGAGGATTCCACTGGAGCCCTACCCTCTCGGCAGCCCAGGAAAGCATAGCTGACATTTCGAGGTCCGACTCAGGCCTTGCTACCATCCCAGAGGGCGATCCGTCTTCTTTAAAAAGACGCACCAGTGGAGCTCTTTTAGAGAGAATTTGCTCTTTTAGGAAATGCTCTTTCAGTGCTGAGGCGCACAGGGGAGATGGCCGCTTGCCACATGACAGGGGATAGTGCAGCCTGAAGTGTGCAACCCACTCGATACTGGAACGACCACCGCTGTAGCGCCATCCCGCCAACACAGGAAGCTTCCCAGAGCATGCTGAACTCACAGTTCACCGTAGACACAGTCAAGGTAAGCAGAACGACACTGTCACTCGGCTTCAAAGCGAAAAGCTGGTATGCATTGCACCTGCTGCCTTCTTATACTCCCGCAGTGATCAGCGGCAGCTGGATGAAATAATTGCATGCCGATGTGCATTGGCTCATTTAGTTTACATTCAAAGTAGATTGGTCTATCGAAGCGATATCCCATATTTGTCGGTCACCGACGTGGCATTGAGACTGAAAGGGAACTGCATATTCAAGTGCTAAAAAGTAAGTCAATAGAATTCTGCATGTATAAACATGCAGTTTGTCTCGTTTTTTTTCTCTGAGACAAATGAAGGTATTTCTGAAAAATCAGAGGTTGTAAATTAATGGCTATATGCATTCACAGCTTCATTCTTGAATTCACTTTTGTTAAACTGTGCCTGTTTTATAGAGTTGTTGCTATGTTGGTACTGTTATTTTGTTTGTGGGATAGAATGTTAATTTAGAATGTTTCACAAATTTGGCAAAGTGATCTTGGAGTGGCTTGCTATCAATCAATTTATGATTATTTAAAAAGTCAATAAACAGACACACCCACACTATGGAAGCTTTCCAAACTTTTCTGGATTTATTCAGCAGTCAACCCATGACAACTTACATCACAGCAAAGAATCAATGAAAAGCTTTTGGGTTTAAATCCTTAATGAATATCTCTTATTTAAACAATTTAAATCATGTTTAAAATTAGGGTGACCCTATTTTGTGTCCACATTTTTTTTTCCTGGCCAGGGTTTTAGATAAAAGTCTCTAATGATATTCTCATATTTAAACAGTTTGAAACATCTTAAAAATAAAATATCTTGAAGAGGCAGCAGAGTACATTTGTGATCGGTAATAAGCATTTACTTAAGTATGTTGTTCAGTCAGCTTAGTTTTATTATCTAATATTCTATGTAAGCTTAAAGAAGGCAGCAGAAGTGTTTGAAGAGGATTTACATGGTTAATACATAATTATGAAGAAAATCTAAATCAATTTGAACTTTCCAGGATATCACGGTACTTTAACACAACCTGTGAATAAACACATTTTGAATGTTACATCGCATGGTTTTTATGGTTTTTATAATCAATAACATTCATTCATCTTATGGCATACATTACTGTGCAGAATGCAGTTGTGCAAACAAACTCACTTTTTAGTCATTCGCTTTACTGGATCAAACTGCTTGTTCGAGCGAACGCCAGTTATCCTGGTTCGATTAGTCTTTCGCCCCTTTACCCAGCTCAAACTGGTTTGTTTCCCAGCATGACTTTCCAAAGTGACTGAGCTTGAGCTATTTTAATCAACTGACAATAAATCACACTAACTGAAATAAGCCTGGCTTATTTGGTAAACTTGTTTTATGAAACAGGCCCCAGGACTAAATCATTTGTCTTGGAGATGTGTAACTACAGCCATAAGGAGGCGCTGTAGACCTACTTCAGAATAGCATGTGCCTGGTGTCATGTGAGCGCATTCTGACCAATTGTTCGGTACTCCTGTCTATTGTATAAGGTGGTTTTCTCACTGGTTTGCAGATTTTCAGTCTAATAATAATAATCAAAGCATGTCTAATTAAATAAAATCAATTAAAAGTTTAGAATCTATACAATTTACAAAATAGTGAAAATGTAACAAAAGTTACATTTTAGGGCCTTATGAAATCTGTTTTGTTGTTCCCATGAATTCTGTTTTATTTTTCCAAAAATAGTTTTGCATTTTAACTCGTATAACGAGATGCTGAAAACAGCAGTGAATTCTCATATGTTTGAGTCTGTGTAGTAAAAGAAAATGTGTCATTTATTAATTTTGTATTAAAAGACGAAATCATTGAAAAGTGTGATTTGATCCATTTGTACAGCCCTGAATTTTTTAATATATATATTTTTTATATTTATCCCAAATGTTTACTTGATCTTACTCTCACCTTTTCCAGAATGAGTTCTCTCATCGTCTGGTCAGTCAAATCAGCTTTGGACTTAAACATCATCCTTGCAATTGATTTTTTTAAAACAGGACCTAATCAAACAAGCATTATCAAACATTCATATGCATACAGTATAGAAAAACACAAATAGTTTGGACCCCAGACAAAGACACATTATTAATGGGTTTGTGTTCAATAAACTATATTAGTGCTCCCATGGCAATACACTAATATGATTAATAGATATTTATATTTGTAGCGATATATTTGTTTATTTATTTATTTATTTATTTACTGCCAAAAAACATTAGGTACAAATCATGTTCCTTGAAGATATTTTGTAAATAACCTACCATAAATATATCAAAACTTGATTTTTGACTATTAATATGCATTGCTAAGGACTTAATTGGGATAACTTTAAAGGCAATTTTCTCAATATTGTAATTTTTGGACCCTCTCAGATTCCAGATTTTCAAATAGTTGTATCTCTGCCAAATATTGTCCTGCTTACGTCAGCTTACATATTTCAAATGGTCCCTTATAACTGGTTTCATGATGCAGGGTCACACTAATAATTTATATCATTCTAATCTACTGCTACAGATATACCTTCTCCAAAAACCTCCACCTCACAAAGAGTGAGTGTCTTCATGTCTCCAGGAATGATCAGATTCACGTAACGTCCCTTCATCTCTCCGCACGAGTAGCCGTAAGAGCCTTCTGGAATAGCAGGAATAACAGCACATCTACAGACAGAAAGAGACAGATGAGGGATATAAAAATGCCGTCATATTAGCATCATTCCTTCAAATTTGTGCTGGATCTCTCATCATCTCCTCACATGGGGTTGTTGTTACCATTGTTCTCCAAAGAGTTTCCGATGCGAATCTCCGCTCCGTTTATTTGGTCTACACAACAGTCGATTCTGTTGGTGACCACCACTCTACTAACACTGTACACATAATTCAGATCCAGCCTCCACCATGGGTTAGTCTCAGCACGGGTCGAGGAGCAGCCTCGAGGCAACCCAAGAAGACCACGATTACCATCAATGGCCTTTTCAGCAAAACAGACGTCATATGTTGATGACTGTGTAGTGCTTCCATGTGATGCCAAATTTCCTAGAAAACATGTGAAGAAAAGTGTGATAGAGTGTTTTTATTTTATATTTTTTCTCCTCGGAAACAAGCAAAATAACGCTTATAATAATAAGACGCTCCAACTAAAGAAAAAATGTTTGTTTTGTTAACTGCTGAATAGGTTCTGTGGAAACCAGCCGTTTTCAGACACATTCTCCAGAAACAGATTACTTTTTACATCTAAAATTTACATTAGCTGTTAAGACTTTAAGAAAATTCACCAATAGCTGTCCTATACTGACTATATGCTTCTCATTTAACGTTTAAGTTTTTAATGGATGGCATGATATTTCACATTGAAAAGTACTGGGCCAGGACTGGTCATCGGGAGAACCGGGATGATTTATTATTATTATTATTAATATTATTTCCTGCTGAATGTACAAAATAATTCACCATTCGATAATACATCTCTAAATAAATCATGAATCCATTAGTAAAGACAAATAGTCAGTCACAATATTGAAGCCTATGCTATAATTATTATGTATTGTAAAATTACAGTGGTAATTTAGCAGAAAAATATTTACATTGTTTTATAATAGGTTTAAAAAAAATACTATACTGTAGTTAAACCATGGCAACCACAAATGAACCATGGGTTTGCTACACCGCTAACCATCATTTAACCTTTGCATTTGTAGTAAAACAATGGTTATACAAATCATAATCAATCTGACAGATTACTGATTTTTACTGTAAAAAAAAAAACATGGTTAATTTTTGTAAAATAAAAATATGAATTTTGAATATGGTGCATGGGATGGTTTAAATGAGTGTGATATTTCTCCTGCCTGAAATGTTGTCCCAGTCCGGCCCTGTCTATAGCAGTGACTCACCTATCAGCTCCCCGTAGACATCAAGCTCACAAATACTAAGGATCTTTTGATCTCCAGGAATATGAAGAATCACATAACGTCCCACCATTCCACATGAGTAGGTTTCTGTGAGTCCAGAATAAATGAAAGGATGTTCGGTACATCTACATACAGAAAGGACAGTTTATCAATTTCTGTTCATTGTCAGTTGTAGACAAAGATGAGAAGTAAAAACTCACATTGGGTTTCTGTAAATATCGTCACGGAAGTTGCCGACACGAAGAACCGCCCCGTTTATCCTCTGATAACTAGCCAGATCATCTATGTTAGCAATGGCCACTCTTTTCACTTGGTATTCATTCAGCAGATCCACTACAAGCCACGGGTTGGTTTCTTCTGTGGTTTGCGTACAGGTGTGGTGTGCACCATCAACAGCAGATCTAGTATCCCAGCCTGTGGTCTGCGAGGAAGCGTTCACGAAGCGCCGTAGCGCTACATTCTCTAGAAAATGTTTCACGGATCAAGGTCAGTAAAATGCATTCTTCACCTTTTGAACTGAAGATTGCCAAGACCACAGAGAGTGTGCTATTTACATAAAACCCTGACCCTTAAACCCATCTTTGTACTTAACCCTCTGGGGTTGAAAAAAAGTGGACATGCATTTTGTTTAAAAAAGTGGATATGCGTTTGTTTATTTCAGTTTTGATCTTACAGATAAGAGCTATACATCAATCGAATCTAATAACAACAAAACTTTGTGTACTTATACAATAAAGATAACAAACGCGTCATTAAAATGAACTGTAACTCATTGAATACTCAACGAAGATATATATATATATATATATATATATATATATATATATATATGTGTGTGTGTGTGTGTGTGTGTGTGTGTGTGTGTGTGTGTGTGTGTGTGTGTGTGTGTGTGTATGTGAAATGAGAAAGAATGAGAAAGAATCATTTTTTTTTTTCAAAATTGGTGATTTTCGTTTTTTTGCAGAATCTATTAGTTGAGATCACAAAGAAGCCTCTCCGTGTTTGAGATAGCAGTATTGGTATATTTAAAAGCGTACATTTTGAGGTTGAAATCAGCTTGTTTGTCGGAGATTCTAGCATGCAGTAGGGGCGTTTCATTGTCTGTCTGTATTTCCATACTGGATAAGCCGGCTTTTGTTTCTTTTATTATTGCCCCCGCCCTCCGAGAGACGCGTGGCTACTTAGTATGCAGCGCTGTGGCCGGCTCTAGCTGATATCACAATTCAATGAAGATGGACGCCGCAAAGATGAACGCAGACGAGCTGAACCACGGCCGTTACACCGAAAATGTTTCGAAGTACTTCTTCGACAAGCCGAATGCTTATAAACAAGCGCTCACTGATTCTGAAGACGATCTGAGCAACGATGAAAGCAGCATAATAAGACTGTATAATATCCGTAATCTACAACTGAGCGAAGATGACGACGAGGAAGAATGTGTTGGACTGGTGTCAGACGAGTTGGACCGTAAGATATCAGAGGCTATATCGTTTCTTATGGGGTGAGTTTCCATAAACATCAAAGTTTGTCGTTTTGTGTTCATTCTAAGAACACGTACACGTTATCTCATGTTTAGACCTTCCCATATCTACCTATTGTTATTAGCTAGCTCATCGGTTATCATAGAATCATGTTAAAAAAGTCCTAATGCTACACAATGAAATCAATTCACCAAGTTTTATGTAGAAAACCAGCAAATAACAAATAAAATTAGCATCAATATGTACTTTTTGTTAACATAAACATTAAAATAATAACATTAAAAATGATGGCCACATTTGAAAGATTAAATATTTTTTATAAAAAGATAAAACTCACATATTTCAGCCTATAAATCATTTTTATAAAAGTCAAAAAAGATAAATTACTGACATTTACAATGCAAATTCTCCTTTATTATTAATAGTATGCGGTCCGATTTTTTTACCGTTGTGTCTGTCGTTGCTATGCAGGGGGTATGGCTTATCTAAATGAGATGTAAATGAGCCCCATTGTCACTCACAGCAGTGAGAACTGCAAATCTTCAGAGGCTATTTCTGCTTTTTGAGCTTTTTTGAGTGCCTACCTTCAAATGGCCACAGCTTCTCCAAATATTATCAGATTTCCATGTGTTACACATCCTTGGAAAGCTTGGAGACTACACTTTCAGAATCTGTGAATAACTCAAAATGCCCCCGAACCGACTTGTGTCCCTACTTTCCATGATCGGTCACATATATATATATATATATAGAAAGCTTGACATGTCTACTTTTAAACTAAAGAAGCTTTATTGAAAACTTATGTTCTGTGATAGTGAGACCATATGCTGAGCACGCTTTTGATAATATAAAGGCCTATGTGAAGCTCGCGGCGTGTAAACAAAGCACTGAGAATGCACTGGTCATGTCACTGGTCACTTCACGCTGAGAGGAATAGGACCGAATTCAGCTCACAAAAGACTCGCTGTGAAAAATGAAGAATGAAGCGGTTTGATCCAGCACAGATCATAAACATGAGTAGGTCTTATTTCATTAATCTACTTGTATTTGTTTTCATAATACTTTTATTTTTACTAGTTAGACTTTTTCCAAACTATAATCCATGACTAAATGTATAATAAAGTTAAACATTTTGAAGTTTCATTCACATTTTCAAAGATTTTCACGGTGCCAGGATTATTATTATTATTTTTTTTATTTTAATTTTGTTTATGTTGTATAACAGAAAGCAATATGATATAAAAGTAATATGAGTTATAATGTTGCTAGTGTAATGTCAGTAACAATGATTAGACAAAACTTTACTGTGATAGGTTATTCTTTGTTCACAAATATAACCATATGTTTATAACTAGTTTTTGAATTGTATAGGCCTACATACAAAGCATGATTGTGTTTATGAATGTAACTAAACTTCTGTTCGTGAATATCTGCTCTGTTGTAAATATTTTTAATCTGTCATGCCCCATCATTGGGGTTTGTGATGATCTGAGGTCTAAATGTATCAAGTAAGTTATAATAAAATGTGGTAATTGTTTTTTCTATAAATTACTACTTATAAAAGAGAGCTTGAAAGAGACACAAAGCACATAATTGCCTTCTCTTTCATGTTAATTTGTTTTTGTAATAGTTCTTTTTAATATTTTAATATCTTTATTTGTCCACACTTTGACTTTAAGCAGAACCTCCTGAGAATAGAGACACTGACACAATCTCTATTGATGTGCACTTTAGCAGCCCTAAACTGTGTTACACGTATTCAATTAGACTGCAATCTACAACAATGATTTACCTAATTTATGTTACCTGCGAAATACCCGTAGATTTTCACCTCACAAAGAACAAGAATCTTCTGGTCTCCAGGAATATGAACAAACATGTAACGTCCCTCCATCCAGCCGCAGGAGAAGTTGGCCGTTTGACCAGATGGAATGGTAGAAATTACAGTACATCTACAGACAGAAAGATCATCTGTTATCTGTTTATATTCCTGTTACCTGCAGCCACATAAATCAAAGATAAATGTTGAAGAAAACCTCACATTGGGTTTTTGACAATAGTAGGGGAGTTCCCGACACGAATCACTGAACCGTTTATCCAGTGATAATTATTGCTGTCTGCATTAGTGATGGCGATCGTTTCCACTTGAACTTCCTGCCATAACTCCAGTCTCCACCACGGGTTGTTCTGTGTAATGGAGTGGGAACATGTGCCACGGTCACCGTCGGCGGCACGACTAGCATCTAAGTTCCCATATATGCTCGACATGGTTGCGTATTGCCAGGGAAATGTGACGTCTGGAAGATATTTCAAGAATCAACATATTTTCAATTATTTATGGACTTCTTTCTTCAAAAACTTTCTTCAACAGTGTTTGATTTAAATAACCTTGTTTATTCTGTCATATTCAGCTCACTTTCATAATGACACTCTGAATTTGTTTGACTGATTTAATGAAGTCCTATGCAGTAATGGGTTAGTGTATTCAACTATTAGAGGTGTATAATCTAAAATAGGGACTGGAGAATTATTTAAAATGCATTCTTGCAGAGCATTTTTGTTGTATGGACCGACACTGTTTAATTTAAAGCATTTGGCAAAAAGTCTATTTCTTATGAAATCCTATTGCTTTTTTATGGGTAAAAAAAAAAAAAAAAAAGTTTCCCTAAGAAATTAATTAAATGGCACCAAATTTAATAAATACAAATAAACTGAAAGATTCTTACCATCTGCTCCATTTGCAATTTCTTGAACTGATAAAACCCCTGTGTAAACAACAAGATTCAAATGAACCTTGGAGATTAGTTAAATGCAATGTTTATTTGAATTGCACATATCAGAACATGACTTGGTTTTCTGAGGTAGCAAACTAGTTTTATTGAGGAACAAATATGTCAAGTAATTTTCACAGTAATTTCTAGAGTGACAAAAGCAAAATGAGCAAAATATGTATGATGAGAAAAAAATACATACAAAACATGAAAAAAGTAACACTTAATCATGAGTAAAGTGGTTTTAAGAAATCTTGTGGTGTAAACATGCTGTAAATCTGCAGTAAATGGTGAAATGAATGCTAACTAACTTAGAAACAGAACAAAATCACTAAAACTTGACAAACAACTGTGTTAATATTAGTGTGAAACTAGCAAAATAGCAGATACATGAATGTTGTACGTTACCCAGTAAGATCCACAGGTACTTGTAGAGCTTCTTCATGGCTGATTTAAGGCGTCTGATTTTTGTTCTTAGGTTGGAGAGTGTAAGTGATATCAGTCACTGGACAGTCTGTGTAAATGTACATCATATTACACTGTGTCCCCTCCCTTCTGTCTCATTGACACACCTCTCTCTCTCTGTCTGTCTTCTTTAAACTTCATTTAACATAATTAAGTTCTTTTTTGTCTAAAATTTTGTCCAAAAACTACTGTATTGGTGTAAACTTTTTGTCAATCAAAGTTTATTTTATTGATTACTTTTATATTACTTTTGACCTAATTTGTTTAACATATGGACTTAAGTAGGATAGTCTTGTAACATAGCACTGGTTGTCACAAGGTTAGTATTCATTACAATGGTAAAATATAGTATAATGGATATTTCCCCTAAACAGGGAAACTATTTGAACATCAGCCTGCAAGCCCCCAAACTTAGACATACAGTTTTATGCAAAGGTTTTGGCACCCCTCTGAGACTGCATAATAATGTGCTCTTTATGAGAAAATATCATAGTGATTAAGTTTCTTGGTTGACCAAGAACAATTTCTGAAAGGCAAAGGCAAAGAATGGTTAGAATCGTTACAAGCAAACCACAGACCACTTCCAATGAGATCCAAGAACACCTTGTTGTTGATAATTGTATTGAACATCATTCCACAGTCCAGCACACTTTGCACAAGGAACAGCCCAATGGAAGGATGCAGAAAACGCCTTTTTCTGAGTACTGCCAACAGTCAAGTCATCTGAGGTGTGCAGAGGCTCCTCTGAACAAGTCTAAATTATTTTTGAAAATAACACAGCATTCCAGAAGCCCAAACCTTTGCTTAAAACTGCATAAATGATTTAATGCATATGAACCATGCCAATGGGTTGGTCAGGTCATGATCGTTAAATGTTTAAATTTCATTTGGCACTGAACATGGTGTGAAAGTCTTTTGCATTTCGTCCCCTTTGGCAATGCACCTGGATAATCTCTTTGCCTGCTTATACATCTCCATCATTCTTGTTTACATAATTTACATAATCTCTGGGCACATGTTAATTTTGGTCAGTTCAGAATTTCTCAGAATTGTGCACTGTCATATATTTGAACATAGATTTTTAATATATTTTAGTTTAGATTTAGATTTTAATGTAAAATGTTACAAATACAAGGAGTTTTGTTAATGGTTGAATTCATCAGTCAAGATGGTGAAATGCACCAGGAACGAGGTTGGAAACCACTGACGTAGACTGTATCTCAATGGACATTTTCTGCATTATGACCTTAATGCATTTTTATTTGTAATCTGACAAGATAATTAATCTAGGGCATCATGATTTATTTTGCAAACTGTCTTAAAACCAAATTAACGGTGGACAAACAAATAAGACCATAATGCAAATTAAAAATATAATTAATTAATTAATTAACACTCATTTATCCAAAACCCATAGATCTAAATGAAAGAATTACCATTTCTGAAGGCAGTAATACACAGATGTGTTCACAAGTTAACAGTAAACAATACTTATAAATATACATTAGATTAATAAATTGTTTAAAAATGCTGTTAACTAATGCAAATTGTATTGTAATGTCTTACCTTTCTTACACTGATGTTTTTCAGTAAAGTTAAGAGATGTAAGTGACTTGAGGTAAAAAAAAAAAAAAAAAAAAAAAAATTAACTGTGAACACAGTATGATGGAATTTTTTTTATTTCTCAGATTAAGATTATAAGATTATTTCACATTTTGTGGACCATAGAAAAATTTAAATGAAAAATGTCTTCAGTCTTGTAATTATATCAGGCTTGTTAAATTTGACTGATTCACTGTACTGTAAATAAACTGAATGCAGACTTCATCTTCATCAAGTCAAAAACCTGGAACTTTTGTGTGGTTTGAAATATATAAGATTTGAAGAAACAATCTATAAACATATAAACTTTGAATGTGCCCTCCTATGCTTTCGTGTCCCCTCTCTTTCTTGCTCCATTTACTTTCACTTTCACAGATACTCCACGTTGGTCAGTTTCATTGCTGATAACATCATCACCTTAGCTCTACCTAGTCAATCCTAGCCACAATATAAAAATGTTACAATGTTATTGTAGGTACATGAAGTAGCCACCAATATTGGTGCCAATATTCACATTTACCTCTATAACCACTACAGCTGCCATTTCAGAACACTACCAATGTCAACTGTTTGATCGGAAGCATCTCTCCGGGCGCCACAGCATAAATGGCTGCTGACTGCTCTGGGTGTGTGTTCACGTTGTGTGCGTGTGTGTGTTCACTGCTGTGTGTGTGCACTTTGGATGGAGTATGGGTCACCATTGGCTGTACGTCACGTCACTTTAATTAGATTTGTAAATTATCTTGTTACTAGTGTAACCTTGGTTCTCTAAAATAAAGGGGAGGAACTTTGCATAAAAGTTTATTGGGAAACTCCTGTTTATTCTAAACACTAAAGCCTGATTTGTTTACATTCATCTAGCTGCATAAACAAATGGCATTTCAGCCCACCAAATCCAACTGCCTATAAGTCGATGCGGAATATCAAAGTGAATGTCAAAGTCCACTTATAAGTAGTAATAATAATATTAATTATATATATATATATATATATATATATATATATATGAAAAATCTCTCAAACAGCAATAAGATCAGATATCAGATCAGATGAATGTGTGATATGACACATTTGCTTTGAACTATTTTAATTGTAATATCAGTTTGATGGTACCCTTTAGACAGCTCTTGATAAGTAACTCCATGTCAACTAGCGGTCATTAGAGTGTAAGTATATCTGCTATGTGCAGTAGCATATATTTTGATGGTCAAACAACAGATAAGGTTGGCTTTATTAAAATGCCCCGCGATGACAAGAGCAGCGTCAGGATGTTTGTGGATGTAGCCGCTGAGCACATCGTGTAGCTTAGACAAAGCCAAGCTGGTGTCAGCTTGTGGTGGGGTGTAAATAGCAGTAACAATGAAAACTCCCAGGGTAGATAGAATGGGTGGCAAATAATGTATATATATATATATATATATATATATATATATATATATATATATATATATATATATATATATATGTGTGTGTGTGTGTGTGTGTGTTCCAGATGAGGCGAGCAGGAGCGTGACAGAGTGGAGATATTCCTGAGGTCACACCATTTCTTGTTAATCATGATGCATTATTGGGTACATCACTATGTAGCCATGTTTCTTTGAAAACCATGATGTTGAAATCCAAAAGTATCTTACTGTGGGTGATGCAAAGTTATAACTTGTCCATTTTGTTCAAAAGTGACTGCACATTAGCAAGGAAAAAGGATGACTCCCCATTTAAATATACAAAGAAGTAGTGATCGACAGGTAGGATCTAATCCATCTAAAAGCTTGCTCTTGAATACCTGTACAGTTTTGAAATCGATCTATGAGAAAGACAGTTGTGACACTTGCCAAGTATGGTAGCCCATACTCGGAATTGGTGCTCTGCATTTAACCCATCCAAGTGCACACACACAGCAGTGAGAAGTTAACATAAACCCGTGGGAAGCGGGAAGCTCTATATCCAGCGTCTGGGGAGCAACTGGGGGTTCGGTGCCTTGCTCAAGGGCACTTCAGCCATGGGTATTGAGGGTGGAAGAGAGTGCTGTTCATTCACTCCCTCCCACCTACAACTCCTGCCAGCACCGAGACTCGAACCTGCGATCTTCAGCCATTAGGCCACAGCTGATGCAGATGGGAGTTTTACTTACTCATGTTCTCAGGGCAGAAAAGAAAATGATTGGTTTACAGATTCAACCGATGAAAGCTGTTTATGTGTAACAGGAGTTAAATGCGCTTTTCCAATGCTACCATGGTGTCTGTGAAACCAATATGAGCGAAAAATAAGAACATGTTCATATCTCCTTGACATTTCATCAGTCAGTTAGCATTAGCATTAACACTGCTTTCAGGGCAGGAGTACTCAATATTCATATTACTGTTATTTTTTAGTGTACTGTGTGCTGCCCTCAGGGCAGGAGTACTCAATATTCATATTACTGTTATTTTTAGTGTATTATGTGCTGCTCTCAGGGCGGGGGTAATCAATATTCATATTACTGTTATTTTTAGTGTATTATGTGCTGCTCTCAGGGCAGGGGTAATCAATATTCATATTACTGTTATTTTACTAAACTATGTGCTGTTTTCAGGGCCCATACATTTGTTTTTGTTTTAATCACAGCTGTGACTGTTCCATGTAGTTTTTATTCTCTTTGCAGAAAAACATTCTTGGAAAAGGCAGAAGCCATCAAAAATCTCTGGACTTTTTTTGTAAAATCCTTGTTGAAGGATCTATGAATATGACGTGTCATTCCCCAACCATTGTGCCTGCTGGCAAATTGCTGATTTTTTGTTAAGAACAATGCAAATTGCTAATGTTTCTTCAAAAATCTAAACGATTTTCAAGGTGTGTCTGTGTTGTATCTTTGTGAGTGGTTTAACTAAGGTAAGAGTATGTAAAGAGGTAATTTACCACAGTTGTAAAGTGCTGGAAAATTGAAATGTCCTTGGAAGTGCTTGAATTTTACTTTTGAAGGTGTGAGAACATTGGTGTACTATTCTCTGAACAACAGGGGGCGACGAGGAGTAATCATACTCTAAAACCATTGGGAATCACTAGTGAGAAGTTACTGGCTGCATCTGATACTTTAGGCAGCTGACTTGCTGAGTATCAGGCATTAGGTGTGTTCGACTTCATGCAGCACTGCGCAAACCGATCACAATCTGACTTGTCAAGCCAGACACTTTCTGCTCCCGTTTGCATACTTTATCACAGATGAAGTAAATAAAATGCAGTATTTGTCAAATACACACACATTTCAGAAACGTTTTCATGAGCAGCAGAAACACTTTTTTATATACTGCTTAACTCAATGCAATATTTTCAGTAATAGTGTTCAACATAATCATATACTATTTAAATACAAAACAGTGGGTTATATACACATTTATCTGTGTTGTATGATATGAAATGTGAATAAACCCCGAAACACACGTAATCTTTGTCATCGCCATCTGTAGCCATGCATCAAGTTGAACGCACCCCATGAACTGATTTTGGACAGGCTTCTGAGGCAGAGCAATGGTATACGGCATGATCTACAGCTAAATATAGAAAGTTTGGTGATGACTAAGTGGACATTTCATATAAAATGTAGGCTGCATTAAGAATATCTCAATAACATTGTCTTTTCTCTTTTGCAGGAATGGAACAAGGATGGTTTTGGGTGTTTCTTCTTCATGCAGTAATACATGTCATTATGTCTGGGGGGTTAATGTTTAATCTCTTGCATGTTCAATTAATTTGGGAGCAAGAACCCCCATAAGGAACCATACCACCAAAGATAAATTGTGTTCAATAAACTGAAGTAAACTTGCCAAAGTGGTCCTGTCTGAAAGGCATTTAGTAAGGGATAATAGTTTGGAAACTAGTAAAAATAAAAGTTTTGTGAAAAAAAATAAAAATAAAAAATAATATAGACTTACTTATGTTGACGATCTCTGCTGGATCAAGCCGCTTCATTCTTTTTTTTTCATTCTTCATTCACATCGAGTCTTTTGTGAGGTGAATAATGTTCTATTACTCTCAGCGTGAAGTGAACGGTAACATTTATAAAACTTGCGGTGCATTCTTACTACTTTGTTTGCTGTGTTTGTGATTGTTTACACGCCGTAAGGTTCACATGGGCCATTATAATATCTATGGCTTGCTTAGCTATAAATCATCAATAATTGCTTGCACGCAGACCTAGGCTCCAGAGAGTGCACCCTGTTTGTTTTAATTTTGGAAAATGGACAGTGTTTTGTAGTTGTTATGTTTATATACAAATAAAAGTAGACTCTTTACAGATTCAATTAATGTATTGCTCTTATATGTAAGTTATTTTTGGGGTTATCAGGAGAAGATGCAACAAAACACGAATTCGCATTTGTCGACCCGGGAGGGTTAAAGTGCTCAATAAAACATGTGCAGTCAGGTCACCATCTTGGAAAACTCCCCAGTCTCACTATGCCTGCCATTTTGATTCTCATGCAGTGTGATGTCACATTTCGGAGGGCTGGACCACTGGGGGTTGTTTGACAGCCCTGCATTGTTAAAATTTCCATCCCAGCATGCACTGTCACAATTTGATCGATCTCCACAGTGCAGCATTAAGTCGAACACACCTAATGTCTTGCAAGCAATCCCTGATGCTCTGTGTTTCAATGTAAGGCTGAACATAAGTCTTAATTTTCTAACAATATCTCAGCTGCTGAGGACGCTGTAGATTACTACATTTTAGGTCATGCACATAAAAATCTACCAAAATATGTTTCATCCATATTTATGTACTTGTGAGATTATAGAAAACTTTGTCATATATATGTATAAAAAAATATATAGATACACCTAGGATAGCATTATTTGTTTTGCAAATATATCTGTCTTAAGACTGCCTCAAAGGAAGAAAACAAACAACGCCACAATGCTAATTATCCAAATAAATACAACATAAGATTGTGAGAAAACCACACAAGATCTAAATTCTCAGAAACCCACAACAGCTATTTTTGAAAGTACATGTTAACACATTGCTTTGTTCTTTGAGTTTGAAGAAAATATCTGTAAACTGAAAAGCAAATGGTTGTTTTTCCAAGAGAACTTCTACTGACATCCACCTGGTTACTGTAGTATATGCGGCTGCATATAGGGAATTGAAGTAACTCAAGTCTGTGAGTATAGATGCTAGTTACATCAAGGTCCCGCTAGAGGGCAGTGATATGTTGTGGATGTGTAGAAGTTTTAGCATCTGGTCATTTTCCCCCATTTCTTTATTTCTTTATTTATTTAATCCCTCCTCTCAATCTCTCAATCCCCTCTTATGTTATTTTTCTCTTTTCAAATTTCATTGCCTGTTGCTCATTGCTGATCTCTTACAGATTTCAAACAGGTTTAGAGTTTGAAATAAGTTCACAGTCTTGTGAATAATCATGAGTCACTGAGATGTTGAGGGTGGAACACATGTTGCATGAACACTTTCAGATAGTTATCAATCAACATATACAGAGTTCTGGCATGAGACTCTAGATGGCACAATCTGATAGGTCTAACTCAATCTGACCTAATGGCATCAGTATCACATGGCACAGCTGATTGGTTCTCTCCTGTATTGCGAGCCAATGAGCTCAACATTCAAATATATGACTAGTGCTTGCCGTAGAAGTTGCAGCTTACTTCAGAAACATTTAACCTTCCCCAATTAGCTATAAGGGGATTCATGTATGCTATATTGGGGGTTATTTCATGTTTATTATATGTGCAGCATCAATATTTCTTACATGCTCACAGCAGCATTTTGTGGATGTATTGGAAGTAGCAAGTCTCAGTAGCAGCAGCAGCAGCATAGAAGATCTATTCCGCCAAGGCCAAATACATTAACACTGAGATGTACATTCCATGCCAATCCCTCCGAGAGTTGTTATGACAGAAGTGTGTCTTATGTGCTATGCTTAAATTTCACATCATGCTGCACAGTTGCACAATCATTTTGCAATTTTTCTTTTGATTTAGATGGAAAGAATCAAACAGTGGCCGGTTTCAATTTGAAATACAATAAGAGTTTCAGGAATACTATTTGTAGGATTTTAAACTCGCATTAACTATACTTTGTAAAATAAATTCTGGATCTTAAGTAGTTCTGCTGCTTTGTTCAGTATAGATGTAAACATGCTACCTTGAGCTGTTTCTTACGACTGTCTCTGAGTCTACTTTATTTTTATTTTTTTTTTACTTAAATCCATTGGCATGGGAAAAGTCCATAGTTTTCACTGTGTGTCTGAAATGTTTACAGAGTTTCAAATCAGCACAAACTCACTGACAATTTAATAATATTCATTCATAAAATAATCATAAAATGTTGAATTCTGTACCTGCTTTTGTTTGAATTGAGTGAATCCCTGTATTACTTAAACATACATTAATAAACACGAAAAAAAAAAAAAAATAGTTATAGACAAAGTGTATGGGATTTTTAGAAAGTAAAGTTTAAATCACAAAAAGATTCCTGACTTGATTTTTTTTGTTATTTGACCCCTAGAGTCAAGGTATGCTTTCACATTGAGAAATGTATCTTTGTTTCCAAAACACAGTGGCTTGTTTTTGTTTAATTGAAATATGTTTTGGCATATCCAGCTTCAAATTTCTTCAGTGCTATTGGCAGAGGGAGTCAATGGCTTCCTCATTTGGTAGTCATTTGGCCATAGGGCTAGACAATTTGGGTATCATCTGCATAGCAAACTGCATCCTTCTTGCCTACGATTAACTTTTGTGCTGTTCATTTGACTAGGCATACAGTCCTTTTGCCTACAGGTATGTAAATAATGCTTTTTTTTTTTTTTTCTTGGAAAGAATCAGACAGCTGATTGAGATGACTGAAATGTGACCTTGATGGAAGAAAACTAGTGAGTGAGTGTTTCCATTTAGTCCAAAATATTTTGTTTATACACTTGTAAACTGATCTACTTAAGCAGTAGTTTCATTAGCGCTACACAGGATTTTTTTTCTCTTCATAGTAAAGTTAGTGATGGTGCAGTGAATTTGACTACAGATCAATTATTCATTATTAATATGTTGCCTACTCAATGATAAATCAATTTCTGACTGGCTGAACTCCTTCCAAAGGAGATCCACCACATTGGGGTAGAATCCACGTCCATGGGCCTCATGCTTTGTTTATTGTCTGGATGACTGTCCCCTGATTGAGGTAACCTGGGATGTAGACTGCTCTTAGTGAGAGGAGCTTCCCCTGAGCCCACAGTGGGATCCGGCAAGCCAGCCTGTAAAGGGGGCACGAATGCATACCCCCTTGTCAGTTGATGTCGGAGACCACCGATGTGTTGACTGTGAGGCCAAGCACATGATGTCCCACCAGGTCTGAAAGGAATTGTCTCATAGCTCGAAACATGGCCAGCATATCCAGGCAGTTTATGTGCCACGTGAGATGATGGCATTCCCACAGACCCTTGGCAGAGCGACTAGTCATGACCGCCCCTGAGCCCGTGAGAGAAGCATCCGTCGTTAGTGTTATGCAACCACAAGGAGCCCCCACCAATAGGCCTTGAGCCAGGAACCAACATTTTTTCCACATGTCCAAGGCATGTAAGCATCGCCACGTGACCTTGATCATGTGAAACAGATTTCCCCTCTGGGAAATCCCTTGGTCCTGAGTCAGCACTGCAAGGGTCTCATGTACAGCAGGCAAAAAGGAATTACATTGGACGCTGCTGCCATCAGACCCAACTGTCTTTGAAACTGTTTGACAGTGAGTGACTGGCCTTTTCTAACTCTCTTGACTGCCATGAGGATTGAATCAATATGAGCAGGAGACGTGCCTGCATCATGGTCGAATCCCACACCCAGATAATTGGTTCTCTGTAGTGGAGAAAGCACACTTTTCTTAGTGTTTAGTCTTAAACCCAGCTCTTTCATATGGGCAAGGACGACATCTCAATGCTGAGCTGCCATCTGCTCCGATTGAGCTAGCATCAACCAATTGTCTGTGTAATTTAGTATGCGGATGCCCTGGAGTCACAATGGAGATCAGCAGCATCCACACACTTGGTGAAAATGCGGGTTGAGAGTGACAGACCAAAGTGAAGAACCTTATATTGGTATACTCCGCTTCCGAAAGCAAACCTTAGGAACTTCCAGTGTTGAAGAAGAATGGATACATGGAAGTATGATCCTTGAAACCTATCATAACAAACAAGTCCTTGGACTTGATTTGAGATACCAGCTGCTTGCGTGAGCATCTTGAACCAAAGCCATTGGTTGAGAGGAGGAACACATTCAATGGCCCCTTTCCTCAAGAGTGGGTCTGCTTCTTGTTTCATTTCCAGAGGCTGCTCGGGGCCCACTACATTGGGAATAATCCTGTTGAAACGAGGCAGACGAGAACCAAACTGGATTCTGTATCCTCTTTCTACAATCTTCAGGACCCATTTTGAGACATTTGGCAGAAGTTTCCACTCTGCCAGAAAATCAACTAAGGGAACAAGTCTCTCGAGACTGGCCTCTGTTGTCACTAGAGGAGACAGTTCGGTGCCCTGAAGTGGATGACTGGCAGGGAGCGACCAACCTGACTGCTCTAGTGCACTCACTTGAGTAAGTAAATTTTATTTATATAGCACATTTAAACACAACATAGCTGACCAAAGTGCTGAACAGAGTATATAAAAAAATTATAATAAATATAAATAAAATAAGAATAAAACTACATGAAAAACAATACTATAAAATACAGTACTAAGATTAGATTCAAACGCCTGGGAGAAAAGATATGTTTTCAGCCTTTTTATAAACATGATAATAAAAGGTGGAAGGCGGATATCCAGTGGCATATGATTCCATTAGCGAGGGGCAGCAACTGAAAAAGCTCTGTCGTTCTTGGTTTTTAACCATGATCAAGGGACATATAAAAGATACGGATCAGCAGACCTTAAGGATCTACTAGATGAATGTGGGATAAGATATTTATTACTTTTAAATAAGAGGGGGATTGATCATTAAGAGCTTAAAAAAATAACAATAATTTTAGACTGAATCCTGAAATGGACTGGGAGCCAATGAAGCGATGTTAAGATGGGGGTGACATGGTCAAATTTCTTTGCTCTGGTTAACATCCTTGCAGCTGCACCTTTTCCAAATCTTTTTATCTATTTATCCAAATCTATCCAAATCTATTTATTGGCAACCTAATTTTGACAGTGCTTTATACAGAAGTTTTCTGAATTCTTCATCTGTATTATGCCATCATATGATCAGCTGTTATTATTGGGTGATTTTAACATACATGTGTGCCCAGGTTGACCCTTGGTTGCTGAATTTTGTAACAGTTTGGAGTTTTTTTGTTTTATGCAACATATAAATGGAGTAACCCATATCCAAGGTCACACTTTATGTGCATGGTGTTGCTATAGAGAATCTAAACATGGACGATGTTCATGTTGTGAACTCTAGAGTAGTGAAAGAGCATGTGGGCCATTACTCTCAAATGTCTCAGTTTAGTGAAATTTATCGTGCTAATGATGTTGAAGTTTCCATTTTGAATGCTGTTGAGTCCTCCACTAGGCCTGATGAACTGACTTCTCTTTTTTATTCATCCTGTTCTAATATTTTAGATTCTTTTGCACCTTTCAAATTGAAATTACCCAATCAGAAATCCTATTATTGGTTGTACGATAATGCTCGCTCTATTAGACAGGCTTGATGCGAAGTTGAGAGGAAATGGAAACATGATTCTTTAACTGTGTCTTATGAGTTTTTTAAAGAGTGTTTGACTTACTTTTAGAATGCTAAAAAATCAGCTAGGTCAAAGTCATTTTCAGATTTGATTACCTGTCTCTAAGCTTTTGTTTTTATCAACACTTTTAGAAAAAGTTGTATACTCTCAATTAATCTAATTTTGAACAGTTAATCTAAGTTAACAGAGCCTCTCCACTCTGGTTTCTCTGTACTGAGTAGTACTGAGTCTGCATTGCTTAAAGAATTTAATGAAATTTTACTTGCAGTTGATAGTGGTAAAAATACAGTTCTGTTGCTTCTCGATCTTAGAGCTGTCTTTGATACAATTGATCACAATGTTCTTCTTTGGCGGTTAGAGCATTTGATTGGTATCAGGGGTACTGCTTTAAACTTAAAATATGTTTGTGCCACCTTAAGCAGCAAGAACTGCTAACAAACTCTTCTGACAACTAGAGATCTGTCTTTTACAGCACTGTGGTAGATATATATAGCTCCAAATATAATTGGACACTTTCACAGTTACCATAACTGTGGCTCTTTATGCCACCAAACTGAATTAAAAAGCTCTAATTCAAGGGGTTGAACAAAAATCTAACATAAAATGCTTAGGAATTACAACCATTTTTTATATACAGTCACATTTGTATTATGCATCATCATCCAATCAACTTTGCCGCATGTGGCTGTGTTCACGTGAATATTTTCAGAAACAATTATTATGAGATAATTTTGTGTGTATGTGTTCATTCAGAAGCAAGGATACACGAAAGAGGAATCAATTCTGTGTAAGCGCCTCGTCAGAAACGCTGCTCTCAGTGTGTGCTTTGAATGAGTGCGCACAAGTTCAGAAATGGTTTAAAATGCTTGAATAGGCAACAAGTGCTAATGATCAACTATGATCCGTTTCACGTTATAAGCCTGGTTACAAGCTTTCTTTATAAGTTTTTTTCTTCCCGTCATTCTGGTATAGGTTTATCCTAATTTCAGCCATCCAAAAAATGTCTTTCCAGAAGTGATCTAGCTTTTTTAGACATTTTCCGGCAAAGTATAATCAGGCTTTGTTTGCACCTTGTGGTGTACCCTCTGTATTTGTTCTTGTGAAGTCATGTCTTGATCGTAGACTTTGACAGAGACACGTCTGCCTCCTTTCTTCTTCTCTTGGCTGGATGTTGTGAAAGGGTTTTTCTTCACTACATATTAAAGAGCTGTAATTCTTAACTTGTTTTCCTTTTTTCCTTTTATTCCTTAACACTTTCTGCCCAAACGCTCCAGCTCTGCCCCTGCCTCGAGTTGCCCCAGGACTGCGGCAACTCAGTATAAGAGCAAGCC
This sequence comes from Carassius auratus, assembly GCF_003368295.1. Taxonomy (NCBI): domain Eukaryota; kingdom Metazoa; phylum Chordata; class Actinopteri; order Cypriniformes; family Cyprinidae; genus Carassius; species Carassius auratus. The sequence goes on along the minus strand of NC_039264.1, from coordinate 7,972,403 downwards.
TGCCCCTTCTACCACCCAGGTGGCACCCCCTAAGGAGCAGCATCAGCAAGCTCGCCCTGCTAAGTGCACTAAACCGCTGAGACGTCAGGGCCCCCGGCCAAGGTTTGTGCTGGATCCGACACCCTCAAAATCTTCCTGATCATTGGGGAAGAAAGAGGAAGGGGCAAAGTCCTGCCGCGGCCAGACCAGTCTAAAAGCTCTCTCGCCTGCCTGCTCTGTGACCTAGGTGCACTGTTGTTGCGCCCACGCTAAGAGCCATTATTAATTCAAACACAATAAATATTTCACATTTTCAAAAAGAGAGCGTTTTTCCTCTTCCACACTCGTCAGTGTTCGGGCCCCTGATCAGCGGCCTGCCACATGACACTATCCAGCGTCTTGTCACGCAAGCCAGGCCATCCCCTGCCAAGTGTCCAAGTAGGTTTTGGGGATAATAAAACATGACTACTCATTGGTTTAAACATTTTTAAACATTGGTTTAAAAAAGTTTAAAAGATTAAACCAATGGCAGTGCTATTGCACTGCGTTATTGAAAAAAAGGCAGTATCGAAAAAAAAAAGAAGGAGCATTTCCCCATACGCAGTACTCGTTCCGTATCTCAGGGAACCGAGGTTACGTTCATAACCGAGTACGTTTTTGCTAGTGAAAATTTCACTGCATGACACTTCAGATTTTATGTTTTTTTTTTTTTTTTTTTTTTTTTTTTCATTGAAATACTATGTTTCTTCTTAGTTTTTTTTTATTAGTTGTGTACATTAGTTTTAACTTTCATCCATCATACCACCCTTTGCCGAGCTGCAACAAATTTACAGTCTCTCGTTAACCCATCAGCCTGCACAATGAGATTCATGACTAAACTATATATTTGCATGATTTGTAATTTGTATAAACTTGATGAAAAACTTATAACCTGTTTAAGACAAACATGGTGTTCCACTGCTTTGAGAACAGTAACCTGAGTTTGGAGAAATGTGTCATTGGTTAAGAAAAACTGTAATATTGAGAACTGCATTTAATTTCAGAACGTCACAGGAAAATAAATTATAGTAAAGTAAACTGAAAAAGTCAACTGCAGTAAATAATGTAGTTCTTTCTAAAAATCATCTACACAGGTATGTTAATGATGTAAATGAATAATAATAATAATTATTATAATAATAATACTTAAAATAAAAATGATCTTCACTAAAATAAAATATTATAAAATTATAAAAACATATAAAAGTATATAAATTATGCATAAATAACAATACCAATACACTGTTGAGTACTTGCACTTTATAAAATATAAATTTAAAGCAGCTTTACATAATTAATTTTGCATGTTTCAAAATTCAGTTTCAGGAACTAGTAGTTAAAATATTCACACAGAACTTTATTGTGGCCAGCATTGAGGACTAGAGAATATTCCAGGAGGTAAATGAAAAACATCGAAGCAAAGTTTGGGTTTCCCCATCATCATCATCATCATCATCATCATCATCATCATCATCATCATCATCTCTTTCTTAGAGCGCATTGAGCTGTAAATAAAACAATTCATTACATCATAAAACATCATTGTCTATTTTATTTGTAATATAAGCAGAATTATTACTAGAATTTCAATTTTACTTGAAAAATCAACTTTCCTGTCAGGTTTTCAAGTGTTTTTATAAGCAAACTCACCTGGTGAAGGTTCCTTTCGTATCACTTCCTTTTCAGGCGGTTGAGACCATTCCAGCGTCATGTCAGAAAACCCTCGTTCCACCAGAGCAGACTGAAGCTGAAATCACCAGATCTCTTAAAACTGCTATCAGTGCACTTAGATTTCTGTATGTTTTCCTTTCTCACCTGTGACAGGAGCTGAACTCTCGTTTCAGTTTCAGACAGACTCGAACTGGACTTCAGTTTCATCTTCAGAAAGGTCTTCTTCAGCACTGGACCTGAAAGAGTACATGAACATCCATGGACAAAAAAACAAACAAACAAAAAAAAAAAAACCTTCCTAATTGCAAATAATGAAACCATAAAATGCATTGTGACTAAAATATCTACAGAAATATAATGCAAATGCATCTCTTCAAATTAAATGGACACAATGGGAGGTTGTCTAATGTTTAAGGTGTAAGGTGTAATGTGTATATATATATATATATATATATATATATATATATATATGTATATATATATATATATATACATATATATATATATATATATATATATATATATATATATATATATATATATATATATATCAGTAAGTCTCGATTGATCTGTCAGCACATATGTTAATATATTTAAACTATACTTATTGTGCAATACATGTATTTTAAATATATTACTTTTTAATAGGGTATTGAGATATATATTTTGTCAATATAGCACACCCCTAATATATTTAACATTTGTTTAGAAAGAAATATACAAAAAATAAATAAATATGAGAAGTGCCATTTTTTTCAACTTGAGAACCTGCCCCTCAAAATATCTGTGCATGTCCCCGATGTGGATGAACATGGTTTAGTGTCAAAAATAAATGCATTTTATTTGGTGAATTACTGACTGTTGAGAGCATGCAACTCTTGAAATGTAATTTTTTTAAATAAAAAATTGCATTAAAAAAATAAAATAAATGAAGCCATTAAAAGTTTTCAAAAACACTAAATATCCTAGTTTGATCACACCTTCTCCATAGACCTCCACCTCACACAGAGTAAGAAACCTTGAATCTCCAGGAATGAACAGATTCACGTATCGACCCTCCATATCATTACAGGTGTAGGTGGAGGAAACACCAGCTGGAATGCTAGAGATCACAGCACATCTAAAGAGAGATGGAGAAAACCTCATTAAGACTTTTACACTTTCTTCATATGTGTTTTTAGAAATTTTCATGGATATTAAAGCCACTGAAAGAGGGTCTCACATGGGATTGTTGTTGCCGTTGTTCTCTAAAGAATTCCCGATGCGAATCTCCGTTCCATCTATTCGTTCTGGACAGCAGTCAAGTCTGTTTGTGATGACAACTCTACTTACTCTGTAAATATAACGCAGATCTACCCTCCACCATGGGTTAGTCTGAGCAGTGGTTGAGGAACACGATGATGATGGCTGGACGAAACCTGGATTGAAATCAATAGCTTGTTGAGCAAACCAGGTGCTAATGGTTGATGACTGTGTGACGGTTCTTCCTGTCGCCAAATTACCTGGAAGATGTCATAGTGTCAAGAAATAGTTTTAGTCAGCATATTTTATACTCTTTGAACGTGTTTGAGGAGCTTTTCATCAATCTAGGATTGAATTTATGTAAGATCTGTTTGAACTAGTCAAGGATTCACAATGTCCTTTTCAAGGATTATTTTTTTCCCCTGAGCAGTTATTTCAGGCATCCACGACCACGTGCTGTCTACCTGAAATTGCAAGCTATGACTGCTCGCTATTCCAGCCTTTAAAGGGGTCATATGATACTATTTTCAGATCTTATTATTTTGTTTATTGGGTGTAATTGTAGAAGAGGTTAGTATGCTTTAATGTTCAAATGTTTCATGTTTGTTTTGTTTTTTTTGTTTTTTCTTCAGTATTGTAGCTCCTCTATGCCCAGTCTTCCTAAAACATGTTGATTTCAACAAAGACCCTGCTATGAAAAGCTCTGGGTGCTCTGATTGTTCAGCTGCATTGTGATTGGTCAAACATCTCAGCTTCATCTCAGCTTCAGCTTCCAAAGCTATTAAAAGAACATTTAATAATGTTGTCAGTTTTACCATCACTTCGAGTCTGAGTCAGATTCTGCAGAATTCCGATTACCAAGCCGATCGATTGGAACCAACTGTGAGATTCGAACATATCAGAGTGCTAAGCTGCTCATGACGCTGGCAGTGTGAAAACACAACAGGCACTTTCTTCAGCACTGCTTTAGAATCCAGTGTGAAACCAGCCTGTCTGAAAATCTGTGCTGACCAGCTGGCCCCCATCTTTTCACAGATCTTCAACAGATCGCTGGAGTTGTGTGAAGTGCCTTCCTGCTTCAAACGCTCCACCATAATCCCCATTCCAAAGAAACCCAAGATAACAGGACTTAATGACTACAGACCTGTGGCTCTAATGTCTGTCGTCATGAAATCATTTGAAAAACTGGTTCTGGCTTATCTGAAGGACATCACTGGACCCTTACTGGACCCCCTGCAGTTTGCTTACCGAGCAAACAGGTCCGTGGATGATGCAATCAACATCTGGACAAAACAGGGACTTATGTGAGGATTCTGTTTGTGGACTTTAGTTCGGCTTTCAACACCATCATCCCAACAGCCCTTCAGACCAAACTGACCCAGCTCTCTGTTCCTAGCTCTATCTGTCAGTGGATCACCAGCTTTCTGACAGATAGGCAACAGTTAGTGAGACTGGGGAAATTCACATCAAACAGCTGGTCCACCAACACTGGTGCCCCTCAGGGATGTGTTCTCTCCCCGCTGCTCTTCTCCCTGTACACCAACGACTGCACCTCTAAAGACCCCTCTGTCAAGCTCCTGAAGTTTGCAGATGACACAACAGTCATCGGCCTCATCCAGGATGGTGATGAGTCTGCTTACAGACAAGAGGTTGAGCGGCTGGCTGTCTGGTGCAGTCTCAACAACCTGGAACTGAACACGCTCAAAACAGTGGAGATGATCGTGGACTTTAGAAGAAACCCTCCTGCACTCCCCCCACTCACCATCATGAACAGCACTGTGACTGCAGTGGAGTCATTCAGATTCCTGGGAACCACCTTTTCTCAGGACCTGAAGGTGTTACAATCACATTGACTCCATTGTGAAAAAGGCCCAAAGGTTCAAAGGTTGTATTTCCTTCGCCAGCTGAGGAAGTTAAACCTGCCACAGGAGCTGCTGAAACAGTTCTACTCAGCCGTCATTGAGTCTATACTGTGTACTTCAATAACTGTCTGGTTTGGTTCAGCAACAAAATCAGACATCAGAAGACTACAGAGAACTGTTCGGTCTGCCGAAAGGATTATTGGTGCTCCCCTGCCCACCCTTCAAGAACTGTATACATCCAGAGTGAGGAAAAGGGCTCAGAAAATCACTCTGGATCCCTCACATCCAAGTCACCCCATCTTTTAACTTTTGCCATCTGGCCGGCGCCTCAGAGCTGCAAATACCAGAACAGTCAGGCACAAGAACAGTTTTTTCACCCAGGCAATATACCTCATGAACTTGTGCAAATTGCAATATCCTTATATTTATATGTTACCCCTCCATCCTAGTACATCCCTGCATCTTATTCACTCCTATCCTATTTTTTTATATATATATATTTTTTTTATTTTTTTTTTGTGTCTGTGTGTTGTTGTCTCTGTGTACTGGAAGCCTATGCCACTTAAACAAATCCCTTGTATGCACAAGCATACTTGGCAATAAAGCTCTTTCTGATTCTGATTCTGATTCTGAAATGGAACAAAGCACATCTTTGTCTGTCGTCGTTTCAATGCCAGTTATAAGCAAAAACCAGAGGACACTGTTTGTAAACATAATTCCATCTCTGCACTTGTGATTGTAAGAACGGCAAACAATATGTGTTACTCTACACTTCACAAAACTCTGCATTTGATCAGTCAAAAATTAAATAAAAACAATTAAAAAAATACTTTAATAGTTAGATTCTCCAAAAATGAAAATTAGTCAATTAATTACCCTCATGTTGTTCCAAACCTGTAAGACCTTCATTCATCTTTCGGAACACAAATTAAGATATTTTTGATGAAATCCGAGAGCTTTCTGATCCTCCAGATACAACAGTGTGACTAAGAAATGTAATAAGGACATTGTTGAAATCGTCAATGTGATTATACAGGATTTCCAGATGTACCGTCCTTTATCAGAACAAACTCTTTCAATGGCAACCAGAGCTTATAATGACAATTTTACCAACAGCCTATTCGATCTTTTTATTTAGAAGACGGGCCTTATTCTGCCAAATTGTGCATTTTGCTTTCTGCCATTCATAATTATATGTGAGCACCGTCTGAGTATAAAATAAGTCTTTGAATCTCACTAGAGTGAACTATATCAAAAAGTGCTGTAATGAAATGAGAACAACATTAAAAAAGCCTAATGAAACCCTTGAAAGAGTTTAGACTAGGTTGTTAAGTAGCTTTGGATTACCTGGAAAAATCACATAGACTCCCACTTCACAGAGAGTCAGAATCTGTGAAGCTCCAGGAATATCCACAATAACGTAACGTCCCTCCATCCCAGAACACGAGTAGCTGTAGGTAGCTCCTGCTGGAATAGTAGGAATTGCAGCACATCTGGAGAAAGATGAAAGAGTGAGTAGCTCCTGTGTTTGTTGCTTATTATTAGTATGATGCCTCTATTGCCGCTTAATGTACAATTATTTGTACAATTATGCACATTTTTATTTTTCATTATTACACATAGAAAACAAAGTTGTGTTGTCTGTATCCATCTTTCCTGTGAGACACTTCAGAGGGAAATGGTGTTGTTGAATTTTGTAATGTTACAAATGGTCTTGTGACCATAGCCTTAGCACTTGACCTATATTCCAGATGGCACATGTACATCTGTAAGATGTCAGTTTTAATTACATTTTAAATCACTTAAAGGCATCTCATAAACCTCTGTTTGACAACTGATAGGAAATGTCCTACAGACATATTGCAGACAAAGCAAACGTTCAAAAGAAAACGTATTGCAGATATGAAAGCAAATGGCAAATAGATGTCTCTGTGATGTACATGTGTTATCAGCGATATGTTTTCCTCAGTGTTTGATCTGTACATTATTATATTTCAATGTAATACAACGCAGGGAATGTGGTAACATGGGTATTATAGGTGGAGGTATTTCATTCTGTGATCACACATTCTGTGAAGTCCAGACTCGTCCTCTGAATGCTGCCATTTAAAAAAAGAAATTGTTAAACAATAATTTATCCGAGTTTAGAGTCTGTACCAAATATGTGATCGAATGTATTTTTATTGGGTTGTCCTCATGCACTGGATGCAACACAATAAGCATACAGCACGACCGATGAACAAATTACTCTTATGATCCATTTAGTCCGATTCAGGAAGAAATGACACTTATGAGAGTGATAGGTTTGAATCAATATCTGACTCACTTAACAGCAAATTTACAGTATTATTTTTATTGAAGCATGTAAAGAATAAAAAAAAGGAATTTTTTATATAAAAAAGGTATTATTTTTTCTTGAGGATTTGATTTTGAATTCCTTTAGGCAGTTCCAGTAAACTTGCTGATTTCTGTAGATATTTGATTTTGTTTTATTACACTATTTTAATGTTTTGTATATAGATAGTGAATATATGAAAAAATAAAAAATAAAGAAAAAAAATATACGAATGTCAAAGAGACTCACATTGAATTGTTTGAAACATCTAAAGAATCGTTTCCAATCCGAATCTCTGCCCCGTTAATCCTGCTGCTACAGCAGTCCAGTCTGTTAGTGATGGTCACTCTGTTAACGCTGTACGTCTTCATCAGGTCCAGCTTCCACCACGGGTCACTCTGTACAGTTGTATGAGTGCAGGTAGAGCTCAACCCATCCAGAGCGTTTGAGGGATACCAGTTGAAAGCTAACGTCGACTGAACAGGTGTGCCCCAAGTTGCTATGTTCACTGGAATATGTTTAATGGAAAAGCTTACTTCTTAAAAGAAAGAATCTTTAGCATCAAATCAGCATTATAATTTCCAAAGGATACATGCCAGTTTAAGTTAAAATAAATATGCATTTCATGAATACAATTTTCAAACTGCCATCAATCATACTTAATAAAATAAATAATAAACTGCAATTTGTCTTTCTGTGCTATTTAAGTTAATGAGATTTATGTAATATTTACATTGTAAGCAGCACAAACTGACTGACAAAAGATGTAATAGCATTTGATTGACATCTCACCTTCACGTCCTGCCTTCGTTTGAACTGAGAAAAAACCTTGAAATGAGAAACACAGTATTTAGAAATTATATATATATATATATATTTGGTGGATATGCTATGCTTATGCTGCCGTGGTCATCTTCATTTCGTCGGGTGAAACATCTCACTCACTCGGCAGCAGAGTCTGTGAGTCGAAACAACTTCCCCTCCGCGCAATAATCCCTCCGATCCACGCGTTTCTTCAAAACCAGATAGCCTACTGATAATGTAGTAGCACTGTAAGATTACATTTGTTTGAATGCATTATTGCGAAAGCGATTGCGTGTGAATATGCTTTATCTGTTTAAATCATGCTTTAACACGAAAATAATCAGTAAAATAAACAGACAAACTCTTATAGCCTGTAACATCCCGCTCGACTATTGCAGTAATTGTAGCCTTCTGATCAAGCTATATAGCTAAATATGTTTAACATGAATTCTTGCTGAATATGCAGTTATATTATGGGCTGTTGGCATGAATTACTCGTGATGGAGCACGCTTGGAACGGAGCCAGCACTGTGAATTTCATCTTGCAGCCGACATGAAAACGTTTGTTTATTAATAAATAATTAAAATGTCAAAAAACAATGTGCTATGTTGCAAAATTTATGCATGTGCTTTTGAGCGGGGAATATATTAAGATTTGATTATGTAAATTTAATATAAATCTCTGATTAGTTGAATATAACAAATGTACAACTAGAACTAGAAAAATCTTACTTGGGGGCAGACCCTTTTTTAGTCTAGTGTCAAGATTCATAAGACACTGTCCATATGAAAGAGCAAGAGATTCACACCTTTATCTCGACCCCCACAAGCCATACATAACTACCCCCCAAAACACCCAACCCCCTCCAGCTGAACTGAACTCGGTCTGTGTTTTGGCTCTGAGGAACGGTGTGTTATCGAGTTGAAACATGCCTGTACTCAGCAGCACTACTCTTTGTATTCATTATTTTCTCGCAGCCCATATTATAATTTTCACAAGACCATAATGATAATGACAAATTATCAATTGATAATGTATCAGTATTTTATGAAAATCATTGTTATTTGTGATAGTAGATTTTTGCGAAAGGCTTTAAGACCAAGCAATTTAAGACCAGTGATCCTCTGTTCCCGCCTCAGAGCACGCGGGACTCACGCTCAGTGATGCAGCTTCACTGTCTGCGGTTAGACTTGAATCAGATTGAGGTGAATACAACTTATTGACCATGAGCCCAACATTTAGCAAGGCAGGAAAATATTCATTCTAACAGAAGGAAGACATATTTCATTGAGCTAATGCTGTTAAATAGAGAGAGAGGGAGATAGGGTTATTCTTAAACTTGGAGCTCATTATATTGAAGTACAAATCCAAACACCAGAAACGTTATGCATTTTACGAATAATGAAATGTTATGAAAAGTATGCATTTTATTTATTCACATGCTGTATGGTTGAAATAATATTTTAGTTCACAACTTTAAGTTCCACTGTTTAAAATAAATGCTTTATTGGCTAACGTTTCATTAACCTTCAATTGTTATGCTCTTAAATCCAATGCCGTTTGTAATTTCACAGTATTTTCACCTCTGATGTCATACACTGATCGGTCTGTGCAGCACCACTTCAAATCCTACGCGACTATGGCCAGTGGTTCAATGCACAAAATGGTTCACCCAATTCGTTCAAAACGTGGATAAAGAAATGAAATGCTGCTGTTCTGATTTGTATTTTGGTTGGCAAAATTTAGCAAAACAGACAACATTGTGTCTAAAATAACACAATATTAACTTCTTATTGAACTATTGTACACGATGAGTATCACATTTGCACTTGTGTAATATTGCACTTAGCCTACAACTCATGTGATATTTCTTAGCTATGTGATGTAAATATGAGACAAAATTTCAAACAGGGCATTTTGCCCCATATCTTGAATTTTAGGGATATTCTCTAGGCTCCATCACGCAGTAAGTTTTTGCCCTGCCTCATATTAGTCATTAACTTTATGAAATGGCAGATGATCCACATAAGTCTTGGGCGGGGCAAGTGCGTTAATTGCGTTAATAATTTTAACGCGTTATTTTTCTTCATAATTAATTAATCCAATTAACACGTTTAATTACAAGCCCTAATATATATACATATATATATATATATATATATTTATATATATATATATATATATATATATATATATATATATATATATATGTGTGTGTGTGTGTGTGTGTGTGTGTGTGTGTGTGTGTGTGCATGGAGTAGGTGGTAAAAAATAAGATAAATATAAAATATTATGTTCTCTCGCAAAACCAATTTAGTTTGGACAAACACTTACAGCTTGTAGTGTTTCATGCAGCTCCCCACCTTTACAATGGAGCGGTTCAAGCTAATTGGCTCTGATAAACACTTGTTGGCTGGCAAATAAGACCTTCCAGCTGAACTATTTTTTATCCTCTCATAAGTTGGATTTTATGTTTATCACTGAATCTTGGACTCAGGTAGTAGATTTGAGTCCTTTTTTCCATACTGGTTCCAAATGATTGCTCGTTTTTTTTTTTTTTTACTCTCCACGGCAAAATGGTAGAGGGGGCGGCAGTTTAAAAAAATGCTTTTTTCTCTCGCTGTCAGAAAATTTATGCAAAAATGTTCTCTAGTTTTCAAGCTCAGCTATTAAGTTGTGAGTGGAATGGTCCTGATTCTGTTAGTTGTGTTGTATCTCCCTCCACATCTGGTTAAAGATTTTATTATTGAACTTACGAAGTTAATGGAGTATATTACTACAAATTATGGCCGTTTTATCTTAGTTGGTGATCTTAATATTAATGTTTGTTGCCCATGTCTTTCTAAGGAGTTTTTAAGTCTTATTGAATATTTTAGTATTACACAGTGGATAAATGAGCCCACCCATCAACAAAGGCACACTTTGGACCTAGTGCTCACTTGTAGGCTTTCTGTCTCTGAGCTTTAGCTTTCTGATGCAGTGATCTCCAACCACAAACCTATTTTATTTTCTTTGTCACTGCCAAATCTACCTTCTCCGTGTGATGTTGTTAAGCTGTCTCTGTCTTATACCTCTCGGTTTCACCTGGATTTTAACATGCTTTTTAAAGAAACTGAGCTCAAAATTGTCCTTGGACGCTTCACTTTCTGATCTGAATGTCGACCAACATCTTGAGATGCTAAATAATGTATGCATGGACATTTTAAATAGAACTCCTCCTCTTAAAGTTCTTAAACTAACACCTAAATCTGAAAGGTGGCTAACTCCCATAATTCATTCTTTAAGACAGGCGTGCAGGAAAACGGAGCGAAAATGGAAAAAGGATAGACTTCAGTCTTTACACAAGGTGTATAAGTCTGCTCTTTGGTCCTACCAGACTGCTGCTAAGTCTACAAAGGCAGCATATTTCTCTAGTCTGATTTAAAAAAATCTAAATAAGCCTAAAGTTTTGTTTTCGGTAAATCCATCTGTCAATTGTTTACTAAATTCCTTAAATGAACTGTGTGAAAGATTCTTGTGCTTCTTTTCTGAAAAGATTGTAAATTTAAGATATCAGGTGGTAACCACTTACTTGACTCAAATTTAGTAAACAATTGACAGTTGGATTTAAAAGAGCATTTACAGAAAACAAAACTTTAGGCTTATTATCATGTTTCCCAGTCATCATCTTCATGAGTCCTTTGATCCCATTTCTTTGCAATTTCTCACTAAAATTATTAATTCCCTCAAAACTTCTTTCTGTCCTCAGGACGTAATTCACCCCCAGTATTTTAAATTGTTAATGGAGTCAGTTGGCACTATCTTTTCCCTGTTTAATAAATCGTTATCAATTGGTTCGGTTCCTGCATGCCGAAATTGGCCTCTTTTACTCCTGTGCTCAAGAAGCCTTCCTTAGACCTGTCTGTTTTGTACTGTAAATTTTCTGTTGTCCCTTTTATCTCTAAGGCACTGGACAAGATAGTGTTGTGTCAACTACAATTTTTTCTAAGTACTAACCAGATCTCAAAATTCTTTAAGAGTGGCTCTAAGCCTTCCCATAACACTAAGTCAGCTCTGCTGAGAGTGTTAGATGACATACTAGCTGCTACTGATACAGGTGACAATTTTAATCCTTTTATAACTGACTGCTGCCTTTGACACTATAGATCATCAGTTGCTAATGTCTTGATTAGAATCTTTTGTTGGGCTAAAAGGCTCCGTCTTGAATTGGTTTAATTCCTAATTAAAAGGTTGATACTTTTCAGTAAAAATTGGCAATTTACCTCTTCTGCTGCCCATCTCAATTGTGGACTTCCTCAGGGATCTATTTTAGCACTTCTACTTTTCTCCCTCTACATACTTCCCTTAGGTTCGATTCTGAGAAAGCATGGTGTGTCCTTCCATTTTTATGCCGATGATACACAGATGTATCTGCCTATTAAAATAAATAATCCTTCAGCTATCGATTCCCTATTTACATGTCTCGATGAGGTAAAGCATTGGCTAGCCATTAACTTTTTAACCTTAAATGACTCAAAGATTGAGGTCATTGTTTTTGGTCCATCTGACAATTTTAAATCTAACCACTAAACTTTGTATAACATCAAGTGCAGCGTTAGTTCAGTCAGGCCATGGAGGCATAGGCTGCGACCAGCTGACGCGGTCAGCTGTCATTGCACCAATCACTACCACTTTCCTATTAGACACGGACATATATACGTGGCACCACTGCTCGGTAAGCATGCTCAAACGGCTTGCAACCCTCCCTCCCCTTATGAGCATGAGCATATTACTGTGCACCTTCTGGTTGTCGTCTTCTGTTTGGACCTCACTGAGAGACACTCATCTTCATAATCAGGCTACAGGATAGACATCTCACTTCCACATCTACATGATTATCACTGTTTGCTTTTTTAAAAAAAACTTATAAAGAGTCTTAATTGACATGTATTTCCAAGCTGATAGTTCTGGGGGTTAATGTTTAATCTCTTGTATGTTCAATTATTTTGGGATGTTTTCTTAGACAGTCAGCTCACTCTTGAGAAACAAGTCTCCTCGGTTGTTGCCTCTAGCTTTTTTCAGCTCTGCTTAGTCTCTTAAATTAAGCATTGCCTGCCTGAAAAACCTCTTGAGACAGCTGTTTATGCATTCACCACATCTCAATTGGACTTTTGCAAATCTTTTTATTATGGCATCTCAAAGTCCCAAGTAGCTTGTTTACAATTGATCCAAAAGGCAGCAGCCAAATTTCTTTAAAAAAAAGGCAGCAAATATGTTTTAGCCCCCCCCCCCCTTTCTGTGAGCTCTTCATTGGTTTCCTGCACTCTAGGATAAATGTAAAAATTATTTTATTTGTCTATAAATGTTTGCACATATCTTGTTCCGCGTTACCTATCAGAATTGCTGCATCCTTACAACCCTTCCAGAGATTTAAGCTCTAGTAATCAAAACCTACTTATGGTTCCCTCTACAAGGCTGAAATGCAGAGGAGGTAGAGCTTTCTTGGTGATGGGCCCTAGATTGTGAAAGAGTCTACCAGCACCCCTTAGAGCAGCTTCATCTTTATCATTTTTTAAATCTCTCTTGAAAACTCTCTTGTTTGAAAACGTCATTATTTAACAATTCATCTCCTCTGCGCCAACCTTGTGCCAATTTGGAGAGTATCTACTGAACCTAAACATTATCTGCTGTTCTGTGTTTTCATTCAGATCAATGTGTAAACGATGTGGCACACGTCCTTGTTCAAAGGACACTCCCCAAAATGGCGCTAAGGTGGAGGAGGAGAGTTATGAAGGGGAAATTAGGGAGGAGATCAATTGTTGAATATTTGTTGTTATTTTTTATTTTTATTTTTATTTATTTTATTTTTTTTTTTGCGTACAAAAAGTATTCACGTAGCTCTGTAAAATGTCACATGGATTATTTAACTGATCTCTTTGCTACGTTTCTGGATGTACTCTGGATGTTTCCCTGGAAATCAAACCCATGATCTAGCAGTTGTTAGCACCATGCACTACTATTTGAGCTACATGAAAGTACAGTAAAGTATAGCCCAGGTGGAGGATGTCTAATGCCAGACAGCAATGATTTGTTAATTTGTTTTATCATCACCAACGACATAAAGATGCATGTGACCTTGTGTTCCTATGTGACTCAAACTCATGTTTCACATTAAATAGGAATATTACTTTTAATATAATAGCCGGTTTTTATATGTAATTTGAAGCAATTAATATAAGAATTGTGTTATATTTTATTGCTTAGTGGTGTCCTGTGGGATTTTTTTCACTTATCAAAACTGTGCCATGGGTAAAAACAGATTGGGAAAAACTGGTTAATCAAGAACAACTCATTTAGTTTTGTGTCTGAAAAAATAAAGCTAGATACACATTGTATAGATCATATAATCAATATATTAAACAGATTGTATGATTGACTTACCCAGTAAAAGTGACAGACTCTGGTACGAAAGCATCATCTTCATTTCAAACACGTCTCTATTCTTTCTGCTTTCTTTTGAGGGGGTTTGAATGTAAATTGCTCCTGGGAGAGATGTTCTACTTTACATAAAAATCACATGATCCTGTTTCTCCTCCCCATTTCCTTCCTGATGGGAGCCGAAAAAACAACACCTGGCATGTTTTTTTAATTCATTTTTCTTTCTAATCTTACAGACTTATCAAGATTAACAGACATTTAGCATTTTGTTATATTAACGACAACCTGAAAACACACAAATAGTGTGCAACATGATATCTGTTTCTAGATAACACTAGGCTATCATTAAAAAAAAAAAAAAAAACTGTGAGAGTGGATGTAAAATAAATGTAAATGTTCACAAATTGCTTACTCAAAAAAAAAAAAAAAAAAAAAAAAAAAAAACGAGGAAGTGCACTAGGCTTGCATCTATACTGGCATGGAAACTAACAGGCCGTCATTATGTGTTTTATTTTATTTATTTTATAGGTTTCACCTACAACAGTCTGCTAATCAATAATCACCTAAACAAATACACATATTTAATTTCCTTATTTCTATAAATGTCTGCTTATAGTATTTTTCTTTTCCCTGATGAACTTGGCTGTGCAGTTTATTTGACTAGGCCAACAATTATTTTGCCTATGTAAATGAGGTTTTTCTTGGAAAAAGACTGAGTAAATGACTGTTGCTTGTGATGGAACAAGAGCCAGTGAAATGAATATTGCATTTGTTATACACTTGTAATTTGATCCACTAAAGCAGTAGATTTATTAGCACAAATTAGTTTGCTCAGTAACCGGAGTGTTCTCTTACATTGCTGTCTCAAGAGAGGCCATTTCCAATGTTAACATCTGACTTCAAACTAAATTATTTTAAGAGGAAATAGCAGGAACGTTGTGCAATGGATTAGAGTAGGGTGGAGTGGAGAAATATGCCAGTAATCTCCTGCAATAAACATGAAGTCAAATTAAACTGAAAAAAAAAAAATCATCCTTTAAAAGCAAGTTTCACATAATTTTAAACATGAAAAAGTTCTTAATGATATATTATTGACATTGATGTTGGTCATAGTATTGGAGCCTTACAGTGTTTAATTGTTTAAAATCTTGACAGCCTGTCTGGATCAAGTAGTCATGCTGGGATTGAGTGATTGGTTCAGGTTGGTGGTCATGTTTGGAGGGAGTGTTTGGCTCCAGTTGTTGGTCATGTTGGGATAGAGTGTTTGGGTCAGGCTGGTTGTATTTGCCACTTATAGAGGAAAGTCTTAACTTCTGGTATGCCTATTTTGTGGTCTTGCACTCAAACTTTATTTGTGTATTTGCTGTACCAGTTTTCAGTACCAGTTTTCAGCATGCTTCAGAAACCATTCACCATTATATGTGCAGCAGCAGTATTTCTTACATGCTCACAGCAGCATGCAACGTAGCAGATCTGTTACGGCAAGACCGAATTAACTTTGCCATATATTACCATGCTAATTTCTCTGAGAGTTATCATGACATAATGTCTCAGTTACGTACGTAACCCTCATTCCTTGGAGGAAACAGAGATGTTATGTAATGACGACATATCAGGATTGTCCACTAGCCAATTCTCAATGGCGTTTTCTCTTAAACTCAGGGATGATTGGGCTCCCAAGTGAGACCACCTCCCGATATGTCTTCACAACATAACTCGTAGTGACCGACAGATAGGGAACGATTTTCTGATACAGCTGAGGTTCCCTCTAAAAATAATGTGACTGTCCCTTGGTGATAAATGGTTGTGAACAACAGGTGTGATAACATCATTTATGTTTGCTCTAAAATCATCAAAGTTCTTTCAAAGGGGGAACTTATAAAATGATCATCTTGAATGAAATGTAAGTTTCACTGGATAAAAAAAAAAAATGTTCTATTCTGTCATCAACAATGACAAATATTGTTTTTATTCTGAAGTTCCATAGTTATATGATATTCTTTTGGTTTCATGTAAATGTATTTGACCTTTTCAGGACCTTTTCAGCTTTACATTATGTGTTGGTACTGGTACTTTGCATGTGGGTTAGAATGTTATTTTATTCAAGTTATGTAAACACACACACACACACACACATGCTTGCTGTAGCTAATTGTAGCTCCGTGTAGCTGTTTTTTCTCCTCTAGAATCTTTATCTTACTATCACTCTCTGTTTTTTTAAGTGATAAAATATAACTTAATTCACACCATATTTCTGATATTATCGATCAGTCTTATCAGATTAATTTTGATAGTTCACTTTTATTTTATATCCATGAGTGCAGTACACCTGCATTGCATTAGCACTCGTTAGCTTTTCATTAGCGTTTTCATTCGAACCTATCTCTGTTTTCTTTTCTCCCCTCCTCTCTCTCGCTCCAGTTTTTAACAAGTTCATCAAACAACTGTGGTAAGATTATTTCATCAAGCACGGTGAGTAATGGCTTCGCCTGCTATCGTTATTTCACCTCTTGTCACATGTACAGTTTATCTATCTCTCTCGCTGATGAGGGATTCACATGTGATAAATGCAGGGAAATAGTTAGGCTGACAGAGAAGATTTCAGAATTAGAGACACACATCCAAACTTTAATTGAGGACAGTAAGAATGTTAGCGCTCTAGATACGGCTTTGGATGCGTCTAGCTCAGGGACTCCTGTACATTGTCCGGTTCCAGCAGAGCCCCTGCAGCAGGGCAACTGGGTGACGGTGAGGCAGCGTAGTCGTGGGTCAAAACACCGCTCTTCTGTTCCGATCAAAACATTAAACAGGTTCTCCCCACTCAGTGATGCACCCACTGAGAAACCTGATGAAAGTGCTCTAGTAATTGGTGATTCTATTGTACGGAACGTGAATATAGAGACACCAGCCACCATAGTCAAATGTTTACCAGGAGCCAGAGCGCCTGACATCTTGGCAAATTTAAAAGTGCTGGCTAATGCTAAACATAAATAAAGTAAGATTGTTATTCACACCGGACATCACCAGTCGGAGATCACTAAAAATAACATTAAATAGGTGTGTGAACTTGCAAGAAGTGCCCGGTGAAACACACCAATTTGAAAAACTAATGGAAGGCATAGTCGATATAAAAAACTGTGTAAATGACCGCAAAAATATGTATGTGTGTGTGTCACTTTAAATGTGTTGTGTGTGCGCACGCACGCTCTCTACGTAACGTAAGCTGTAACGCAGGTAGAAGAAAGGTGCGGACGAGGAGCACATTGTGGTTCTCACATGGCGTTTACAAAAGTTTGATATATATATATTGTAAAAGGTGGATGCACTTTACGTTTTGGTTCATCTAGTACCCTTTGGCAAGCGGAGCGAGGTATGTGTCTTTATTGTGTGTTTTGCATGTTGTATTTTAAAGTAATATATAATTTCGTATGGCACGTGTTATTTGTTGCTCTTTTGGTTAATTTCTCATGTATGTAATAATTTATTTGCCTTTTGGGTATCTGTAAATGTGTATTTGTTTAAGTAATCTGTCATTTGTACATAAGTTTTTTATTTATGAGTATATTGTTTCTTTATGTAGTTTCACGGTGCTACAACACAACGTTTCTCGAAGTCACGGTTAATGGCGCTCAAAGCGAGCGAAATAAAGAAGATTAAGCACCCGTCGAAACTCTCTGTCTCGTTTGTCGACGCCAAGGGGCTGCTACAGTGAAACTCGACGCTTATCGGGACTCTGCATTACTTCGCTGCTGCCCTGTTCGAGAGAGTTCATCACAACGCCGCACGAGGATCAATCAGCACGGCGCTGCGGACGTTTGCGCAGTCACAGCGGATCGTGACGTCATTATAACTGCTTAAAGGGAAAGATCGCAAGGTGGTAACAAGGCACCGTTTAACACTACAGATGAGATCGAGACTGTGAGTTAAATCGTATTCCCACGTGAGCTGCATCCATTCATTGGAACTCTGTAAGTTGACATGTTCAAATGAAAAGGAGAATATTTTTTGGACTATTAAATTGAAGGATAAAACTACAAGAGACATTTAAATTGAATAAGTCAAATCACGAGAAAATATTCAAGTTTGCTTGATTATTTAAAGACTATAAAAACTTGTGTGTTAAATTTGAACGTTGATTGTTGAAGATTTATCTTGGACATTTAAAAAGTCATACACAAAGAGTACAGTTAACTTTATTACTGTTTGTAAACTGACATTTCTGATCTATTACAAGGGAAATATTTAAATGTTAAAAGTGTTTACAGTTGTGCATTTGTGTTGATTCTCCTTGCTAATATTTTGAGTGCTTACATTTTAGAGGTCTGATGGAAATGGTATCACTTATAGCTTAAGTTGCCCAGTTTAAAGAAGTAAACAACATTAAAGAGGCCATGGAAAACCCACCTGAAAAGGAAGTTGAACCAGTTGAGGAGATACCACTTCCAGCTGAAGAAATAAGTAACCCACCAGTGCAACAGCTCAGAGCAAGCTCACGTGAAAGAAGCTTAACAGAGAAAGGTCGAGAGATGCATGAGCTAGAAGCAAAGAAACAGGAAAAGTCCTTCCATAAGACATATGAGTCCTGGAAGCAGGCTGCAAGAGAGGCTAGATCAAATTTGAAAACATTCTGTACACGTGAAGACCTGGATCAAATACAGCAGGACATTCAAGGCAGACATGATTCAGTCTATCAGCGTTATGAAGCAATTCTGCGTAACCACACTACTACTCCAGACATTGTTAAACGTATGGATGCCTGCGCTGCACTAACTGCAGAGATCACTGATCTTGTCAGTAAACGACTGGAAACATTTAATGAAAGTTACAATGAAGAACTTGTGAAGGAAAGAGTAAGGCAAGTGCTGAATAAGGATGAATATGGATCCGTCTTTGGATGTACAGTAACAAACACAGTCGTTTCAGAGTCATCACTGGGATCCGATAACCAATCCAAGACTTCTAAAGTCTCAAGTAAGCGTGCTGATGCACAGGCAGAATTTGCAGCGAAACTGGAACAAGCTAAAGCTTTACAAGAAATTCACAATCAACAAGCTAAGCTTGATAAGATGGAGCATGACTGGAAGCTTTGTGAATTGAGAATGTTAGCGGAGATAAAGCAGAAGGAGGCTGAAATGCAGTTAAGGCTAGTTGAGGAAAAGAAACGGCTACAACAGCTACAAGTTGACAAAGAAGTTAAAGTAGCAGCAGCTCGTGTAAAAGTGTATAACGATTTGGAAGGCAAGCTTCATCGCTGTGAAGATGACGAAGGCCCTAGCATTCAAACTGGCTGGCAAAGGACAGAGCTTACATCTCAACTGAACCCGGAAGCACAGTCGTTCCTACCTCAGCAAGCATCATGTGAAGGATATGGAGTTACATCACCTCAGGAAACTGCAAATCTAGCTCAAGCAATAGTAAACTCACTAAGCACACATCGGCTGCCTGTTCCAGAACCCACTGTCTTTGTTGGTGACCCTTTAAAATTCATAGATTGGAAGATGTCATTCATGGCCCTCATTGATCGAAAACCTCTTCCTTCTGGTGAAAAAATGTTCTATCTGAAGAATTACCTTGCTGGGGAAGCTCGCAAAGCGGTGGAGGGATATTTCTACAGAAATTCTGAGGATGCGTATCAAGGTGCCTGGAAAGTGTTACAGGAAAGGTACGGGAACTCGTTCGCCATCCAAAGAGCGTTTCGAGACAAGCTGATGAGATGGCCCAAAATTGGAGCAAATGACCCACTGGCATTACGAGACTTCACAGATTTCCTACAAGGTTGTGTCGAGGCAATTCCTCACGTAAAAGGATTAGTCATCCTAAATGATTCTGAAGAAAACCACAAGCTGTTAAAGAAACTCCCCGAATGGATTGTGAGAAAGTGGAACCGAATCGTGGTGGAAGAGCTAGACACATCAGGTGACTATCCAAGTTTCAAATGCTTCACAGAATTTCTGCAAAGGAAGCAAAAATAGCTTGTAACCCTATAACCTCTGCACTATTTGTGAATCAAAGGAACACAGATGAAAGGTTCCCCAAGCGTGCTAAGGCTCTCAGTACAAAGGTTCAGGTGAAGGACTTAAGCTCAAAAAGACCAGAGACGTACAGCTCTAAGCCAAAGACATCGTGCCTTTTCTGCAAAGATGAAAAACATCACATTGCTCAATGCTCTACATTTGCTGGAAAGACTATTGAAGAAAAGAAAGCCTTCATTCACGAAACCCACCTCTGTTTCGGATGTCTCAGAAAGGGACACATGAGTAAAGACTGTAGAAGAAGACATACATGTGGTACGTGTGGTCGAAGTCATCCTACCTGCTTACATGAAGAAAGGGATAAAGCTCCTTCAAAGGACCCTAAAGGAGCATCTACGAATGTTCAAGCAAGTGAGGAAGTTCATAAAGTCATGACACACGCACTCACTCAATGTTCTCCTGCTACTTCCAGCATTGTACCAGTTTTCATCTCTACAGTGGACGAACCCCAAAGAGAAGTACTAACTTATGCTCTACTTGACACCCAGAGCGACTCAAGTTTCATCTTGGAAGATCTTCTTGAAAGTTTGAATGTTGTCTCACAACCTGTGCAATTGAGGCTCAGCACCATGACAGCTGCTGACACGATCACTGCCAGTAAGAGAGTCTGTGGACTTAAAGTAAGAGGACTACAATCTGCAAGTTCTATACCACTACAGCAAGCATACACAAGAGACTTCATTCCAGTGGACAAGTCGTATATTCCCACCAAGCACACAGCGCTTCAGTGGAGTCACCTCAGACACTTAGCAAGTCAGCTGTCACCACTTTTGAACTGTGAAGTCGGACTTTTAATTGGATTTGACTGCCCATCTGCTCTAGCTCCCTTGGAAGCAATTATAGGTGGTGAAAATGAGCCTTTCGCGCAAAGAACTGTGCTTGGGTGGAGTATTATAGGCCTGTCTAATCCACACCTTGACCGACAAGGAAATCAAAGTTTTGTCCACCGTGTTGCAGTAAAGGAAATACCTGTCCCTTCGGCCAATGATATCCTGAAAATTCTTGAGTCAGATTTCAATGAAAAGGCTTATGAGGATAAATGTGTGTCACAAGAGGATGTTCGTTTCATACAGCACCTCAGTGCCAATATTCATCAGAAGGATAATGGACATTACGAGCTTCCTCTCCCATTTAAGTGCAGCAGCCGACCCTCACTACCCAACAACAAAGGGCTAGCAACTGCTCGATTACAACACCTAAAGAAACGGCTCAAGTCCAATAAACAGTATTATGATCACTACAAGGCTTTCATGGAAGAGATGATTATCAAAGGTGATGCAGAACAAGCTCCAGCTATACTAAGTGGAGAGACAGTGTGGTACATCCCACACCATGGGGTGTACCACCCTCAGAAACCCAACAAGCTGAGGGTGGTATTCGATTGTTCAGCAAAGTTTCGTGGTATATCATTAAATGACACACTTCTGACTGGGCCTGATCTAACCAATTCCTTGGTGGGAGTGCTGTGCCGTTTCAGAAAGGAGCCAGTTGCAGTTACCTGTGACATAGAGAAGATGTTTCACCAGTTTCTCGTCCCACCTGATGAACGCAATTACCTGAGATTCTTATGGTGGGAGGGTGGAGACTTGGAGAAAGAGCCTCAAGAATATCGCATGGCAGTCCACCTCTTTGGTGCCACGTCTTCACCTGGGTGTGCTAATTTCGGCCTAAAGTACCTGGCACAGCAGCACAAGGTTAACTATCCTTCAGCCTCAGCATTCATTGAGAAGAACTTTTATGTGGACGATGGGTTAACCAGTGTTCCCTCAACCAGTGAAGCCAAAGAACTAATAATGCAAGCTCAAAGAGTGTGTAAACATGGAGGTTTACGGCTTCACAAATTTAACTCAAATAAGGAAGACGTTCTGAGTTGTTTAAACCCGTTAGAAAAGGCAACAACATCAAAGCCTCTTGACTTTAATCTTGAAGCAACACCAGCTGGACGTGTACTCGGCATTCAATGGTCAACAAAGGATGACACATTCAGTTTCAGCATCGACCTTAAGGATCAACCATTGACTCGCCGTGGTATTCTGTCTGTTATAGCCTCTCTATATGACCCTCTTGGGTTTGTCGCCCCATTTATTCTACAGGGAAAGTGTATCCTACAAGAACTTTGTCGTAGAGGTACTGAATGGGACAACGAACTTCCTGATGACTTGCGTCCTCAATGGGTGGATTGGAAAAACGATCTTCTGAAACTCAAGGAAGTATTGATACCAAGATGTTATCACCCACATACCTTCAGTGAAATAGTCAGAACAGAGTTACACCACTTCTCTGATGCGAGTAATGTAGGATATGGTGCTTGTTCCTACCTCCGCTTCAAAAATGAAAAGAGTGAAGTCCACTGCTGTCTGGTGATAGCTAAAGCCAGGGTCTCACCTACAAAGGTCATAAGCATTCCCAGGTTAGAACTCTCAGCCGCTGTCATATCTGCCAGAATGAGTGTCATGCTGAAAAATGAGCTGGAAATGAAGATTGACCAAGAGTTCTTCTGGACAGACTCGCAGGTCGTTTTAGCATACATTAACAACGAAGCCCGTAGGTTTCATGTTTTTGTCGCAAATCGAGTGCAGCTGATACGAGATGTCACAGATCCTAGTCAGTGGTGTTACGTAAATACAACAGATAACCCTGCTGATTATGCATCTAGAGGGCTTAATGCGTCTGCCATCTCTACATCAATGTGGTTATCAGGACCCAAATTCCTGTGGGAACAGGAAGTAAATGCAACACCATACACACCTGTGAACCTGCTTGTCGGTGATCCTGAAGTTAAATTAGTCCAAACCTTTGTGACCTCCGTCAGAGACGGAGCAGACATCCTCAGTCGCTTAAGTCGATTCTCTTCTTGGTCTATGCTTCTAAGGGTGGTTGCAAGAATAAACAGATTGGGCCACAAACAGATGTACAACGGTGATCATGTGTCAGTTGAAGAACGTGAGAGAGCTGCTAAGGTGGTCATCAAGCTTGTACAGCAGCAAGCATTCTCAAAGGAAATGCAAATAATTGAAAGAGGAGAAGCTCTACCAAATTCAAGCGCACTGTACCCTCTGGATCCTATTTTGGACAATGGCATCCTCCGTGTTGGTGGGAGGCTAAAACACTCATCTCTCAGTCAAGATCTAAAACATCCTGTAATACTTCCAAAAGGTAACCACATCACTAAACTAATTCTGTCACATTACCACACCAAAGTTCGTCACCAGGGAAGAAGCCAAACTCAAATGGAGTTAAGAATGAATGGATTCTGGATCATTGGAGGCAGTAAGTCCGTCGCTAAGTTCATACACAAGTGTGTGCAATGTCGGAAACTCAGACGACCAGCTGAAGAACAGCGAATGGCAGAACTTCCCAGAGAACGTGTTGAGGTTTCCGCTCCATTCACGTACTGTGGTATGGACTGTTTCGGGCCATTTATTGTGAAGAGAGCTCGTAAGGAGCTTAAGAGATATGGCCTATTATTCACTTGTCTATCATCTCGTGCAGTCCATATTGAAATGATTGAGGACCTATCTACAGACTCCTTTATCAATGCCCTAAGGTGCTTTATCAGCCTCAGAGGAGCAGTTCGCAAACTTCAGTGTGACCACGGCACTAACTTTGTTGGAGCTAAAAATGAATTCGCAAAATCACTGAAAGAGATTGACACCAACGCCTTAGAGATCTTTCTTACAGAAAGGCAATGCGAGTTTGTCTTTAATGCTCCTTCTGCAAGCCATGCTGGAGGTGTCTGGGAGCGTCAGATACGTACTGTGCGAAATGTACTCAATGCCACACTTGCTTTATGCCCAGGCAGGCTTGATGACGCATCACTCAGAACGCTGTTCTATGAAGCAATGGCCATTGTAAACAGCCGTCCTCTAACGGTAGATGGGATTAATGATCCAAATTCACTCGAACCATTGACCCCAAACCATCTGATAATGATGAAATCTGATGTTGCTCTTCCACCTCCAGGAAAGTTTGTAAAACAAGATGTGTATGCCACTAAAAGATGGCGCAGAGTTCAATACCTAATCGAACAATTTTGGAGTCGTTGGAAGAAGGAATACCTTCTCAACATTGCAGCACGTCAGAAATGGCATATTCCTCGCCGTAACCTTCAAGTGAATGATGTTGTAATCATCAAAGACGATATGCTTCCCAGAGGTCAGTGGCAATTAGGCCGAGTGGTGGAAACCAGTGAAGGAAGTGATGGTCTTGTAAGGCGAGTTAAGTTGCAGTTAGGGGAGCGAAAACAAAATCAATGCTCCAAGCCCACAGTCATTGAAAGGCCCATCCAAAAATTGGTGGTACTTATTGAAAATGAGTAATCAGCGACTGCTTTGTGATATCATTGCATCAGACCATGTAATTAAGTTCTATAAAACCTAACATTTTAGACTTCACATGCATAAAAACTGTGAAGGCGGTCATATTGATGTGCAGAAATCATGTTCTGATTCATTCACAGTTTGTTCTGTTCTTTCATCATCTCATAATTGGTGGGAGTGTAAATGACCGCAAAAATATGTATGTGTGTGTGTCACTTTAAATGTGTTGTGTGTGCGCACGCACGCTCTCTACGTAACGTAAGCTGTAACGCAGGTAGAAGAAAGGTGCGGACGAGGAGCACATTGTGGTTCTCACATGGCGTTTACAAAAGTTTGATATATATATATTGTAAAAGGTGGATGCACTTTACGTTTTGGTTCATCTAGTACCCTTTGGCAAGCGGAGCGAGGTATGTGTCTTTATTGTGTGTTTTGCATGTTGTATTTTAAAGTAATATATAATTTCGTATGGCACGTGTTATTTGTTGCTCTTTTGGTTAATTTCTCATGTATGTAATAATTTATTTGCCTTTTGGGTATCTGTAAATGTGTATTTGTTTAAGTAATCTGTCATTTGTACATAAGTTTTTTATTTATGAGTATATTGTTTCTTTATGTAGTTTCACGGTGCTACAACACAACGTTTCTCGAAGTCACGGTTAATGGCGCTCAAAGCGAGCGAAATAAAGAAGATTAAGCACCCGTCGAAACTCTCTGTCTCGTTTGTCGACGCCAAGGGGCTGCTACAAACTGGATGATGAGTAATATCTTACTGCTAAATTCTGAAAAAAAAAAAAACGAAGAGTTATTTATAGGACCTAAAAACTCTGCATGTAATAACCTAGAACACTGTCTAAGACTTGATGGTTGCTCTGTCAATTCTTCGTCATCTGTTAGGAACCTAGGTGTGCTATTTGATCACAATATATCCTAAGAAAACACACGTTTCTAGCATTTGTAAAACTGCATTTTTCCATCTCAAAACTATATCAAAATAAGGGCCTTTGCTCTCAATGTCAAATTCAGGAATGTTAATCCATGCATTTATGACCTCAAGGTTAGACTATTGTAATGCTTTATTGGGTGGTTGTTCTGCACGCTTGGTAAACAAACTACAGCTAGCCCAAAATGCAGCAGCAAGAGTTCTTACTAGAACCAGGAACCTAGAACCTCAGTATTTGATCTCTTTTTACATTATAATCCTCTACGTCCTCTACGTTCTCAAAAATAATACCTAGAATATCAAAATCAACTGCGGGCGGCAGATCCTTTTCCTATTTGGCGCCTAAACATTGGAATAACCTATAACATTTGTTCGGGAGGCAGACACACTCTTGCAGTTTAAATCTAAATTAAAGACCCATCTCTTTAACCTGGTTTACACATAACATACTAATATGCTTTTAATATCCAAATCCGTTAAAGGATTTTTAGGCTGCATTAATTAGGTAAACCGGAACCGGGAACACTTCACATAACACCCAATGTACTTGCTACATCATTAGAAGAATGTAATCTACGCTAATATTAGTCTGTTTCTCTCTTATTCCGAGGTCACCATAGCCACCTGTATAAAGATCAGAGGGTCACTGCAGTCACCCGGACCCAGTACGTATCCAGACCAGATGGTGGATCAGGACCTAGAAAGGACCTCTACATCCCTGAAAGACAGCGGAGACCAGGACAACTAGAGCCCCAGATACAGATCCCCTGTAAAGACCTTGTCTCAGAGGAGCACCAGGACAAGACCACAGGAAACAGATGATTCTTCTGCACAATCTGACTTTGCTGCAGCCTGGAATTGAACTACTGGTTTCGTCTGGTCAGAGGAGAACTGGCCCCCCAACTGAGCCTGTTTTCTCCCAAGGTTTTTTTCTCCATTCTGTCACCGATGGAGTTTCGGTTCATTGCCGTTGTCGCCTCTGGCTTGCTTAGTTGGGGTCACTTCATCTACAGTGATATCGTTGACTTGATTGCAAATAAATGCACAGACACTATTTAAACTGAACAGAGATGACATCACTGAATTCAATGATGAACTGTCTTTAACTATCACTTTGCATTATCGACACACTGTTTTCCTAATTAATGTTGTTCAGTTGCTTTGACGTAATGTATTTTGTTTAAAGCGCTATATAAATAAAGGTGACGACTTCACTTGACACACACACACACACACACACACACATATATATATACATATATATATATATATATATATATATACATATATATATAGCCGAGTGGGATTTTACTCTTTAACTCCCCCTGGTGGTGAACAGGAATAATTTGCTCTAGTTATGAGAGCAATATACATGAGTACCAGAGACCCAGACTTGAGTAAAAGTACAAGTGCTCTATCAAAAAAGTGACTTGAGTAGAAGTTGAAGTGCTCTTTAAGCACCACACTTAAGTAGAAGTACTAAAGTATTCAAAAAATTTTGTACTTAAGTATTGCAAGTAGTCTATTTTAAAATTTACTACTCAAGTACTAAAAGTAAAAATACAAGTACTGTGTTATGTAGTTATTAAAGAAAGTAGTCAAAAGTTTGAACATATTGTTTTTATTATTTCAAATAATTAACCTAAAGGACAATCACACTTCCTTTGACTGTAACTTTTTGTAAACAAAAAACAGATTTAAGGGTTAGGTCGCCCAATTTGCAAAATTATGTAATTAATAACTTACCCTCATGTTGTTTCAAACCCGTAAGACCTCAGTTTATTTTTGGAACACAGTTTAATATATTTTAGATTTAGTCCGAGAGCTCTCAGTCCCTCCATTGAAGCTATATTTACGGTCTACTGTCCATGTCCAGAAAGGTAAGAAAAACCTCATGTGACATCAGAGGTCACATGACCTCATGTGACATCGAAAATACATTTTGGTCCAAAAAAACAAACAAAAAAAAAACTACAACTTCATTCAGCATTGTCTTATCTTCTGTGTCTGTTGTAAGACAGTTCAAAACAAAGCAGTTTGTGATATCCGGTTCGCAAACGAATCACTCAATGTAACAGGATCTTTTTGAAACAGTTCACCAAATCGAACTGAATCGTTTTAAACGGTTCGCATCTCCAATACGCATTAATCCACAAATGTCTTAAGCTGTTAACTTATTTAATGTGGCTGACACTCCCTCTGAGATAAAACAAACCAATATCCCGGAGTAATTCATTTACTCAAACAGTACACTGACTGAACTGCTGTGAAGAGAGAACTGAAGATGAACACCGAGCCGAGCCAGATAACGAACAACAGACTGACTCGTTCACGAGTCAAGAACCATTTCTGTCAGACGTGTCCGATTCGAGAACCAAAGAGCTGATGATACTGCGCATGTCTGATTCAGCGTGAAGCAAACCGACACACAGAGTGTCTGAACCGAACTGATTCTGTGCTAATGTTATGAGCCCAGGTAAACCAATCGCCAATGACGCCATTATGTCGAGCACAAAAGAACTGGTGAACCATTTTCTTCAACCATTTTATTGAATCGAACTGTCAGAAAGAACTACTGATGCAACCGGTTCTTGACTCGTGAACGAGTCATTATCTGGCTCGGCTCGGTGTTCATCTCTCTCTTCACAGGAGTTCAGTCAGCACTCTTCTTAATCGCTTGATTCACTCAATGATGTGCCATCTCCATCAAACCTGCAGTTCTGGCAATGGTAATGTGGGTTTGTAATGGAATGATTCGTAACATTTTTATAATTGTAACGAGTAACGATGCAGCACATAAAAATATTGGAGTAAAAGTATTAAACTCATTGAAAATATGTACTGAAGTAAAAGTGGAAGAAGGAGAAAAAAAATTATACTCTAGTAAAGTACAGATACCGCCTTTTAGTACTTAAGTACAGTAGTGAAGTAGTTACACTTCGTTACTATACATCTCTGTCGGCAAGGGGGAAAACACAGCAAACATCATGTGTTTTTGAATGACAAAAATGCACATGTTGAGCACTCATTCAAAGAGGCGTGTAGAAAATGTTTTAGTCTTTTTTAGCGTTAATATTCATATACACTATTCATATACAGCCCTATTGTAGATGTATTCATTCAAAAATAGCCATATTCTATGACATTCTGCTTTATATTGCCAGGTCCATTTGTGACTGGATTCCGCAGTTCTATCCATGTAATTTTGCAAACACAGACGGGGTGAATTTATGAATGAAAGTGTAAAAGTTCAGACACAAAACCAAGTTGTTACGTATTCTCATGCTTTTTTAACTGGGTATACAAAAATCCTTGGCCTTTTCTAGTGGGAATACGGCGTATAATGTAGACTACAGCTCTTAGCAGACGTGTTTTCAGGCGAGTTAAAGTTCGACACAAGGCTAACGTTACATAGTTTTGCTTCAGCTAGAATGATAAGGCTAATTATATATGGATGCCACTTTCTGAGACAACCTTAAAGGGTTTTGATAACGTTAATAATGAATACAATGTTAAAGGGGGGGTGAAATGCTCGTTTTCACTCAATATCCTGTTAATCTTGAGCACATATAGAGTAGTACTGCATCCTTCATGAATACAAAAAGTCTTTAGTTTTATTATTTTCATAAGAGAAAGATAGTCTGTACCGATTTTTCCCGGAAAAACACGACCAGCTGGAGGCGTGACGTGTGGGCGGAGCTAAAGAATCAAGAGCGCCAGTAGGCTTTTGCGTTGAGAGCGTTTGGAAGCTGTGACATTACCGTGAGGAAAAACCCATCATCCAAAATAAACCATGGCTTACAGTCAGATTCAGCCGCTTATTTATGATCCAGAATCAGATCCAGAGGCTGAAACTGAACGAAAGCAGCAGCAGCAACGACTCGCTCCGAGCGGGGCTCGAACCCGGGTCTCCGATGGGAGGCGGACGCACTAACAAGGAGGCAGAGATATTTGAAGCAGTTTTACTCACCGCCTGCGGTTCCAACACACGATCGTGCCCCTTTTTCGTTGGGATTGCATTATCCTTCAGAAATAAATGATACGCAAATCCGGCGTCAAACTGGGTCTTGTGAACAAGCATCTTCGAAATGCAGGGAACAAACAAAAACACTTGCACAACTCCGTTGATGCTCTGTAAAAATAAACTCCATCCACTGGTCCCTTAATGCTGTTTTTTTTTTTTTTTTGGTAATCTGTGCAGGGTTGTCTTGCCCTGGCAACCAAAAACACACTCCTTTTGTGACATTTGGCAACGCTCTCGCTCTGATCAGTGAATCGCTCTGAGTTTTTTAACAGTGTAAAAAACTCAGTATGCATGAAATAGCATTTCATCCCCCCTTTAACATAGCCTACTGTGATGATATTCCGACTACGCACAGACACATGCTTAGTCTTGGGATTCCACCACTTCCCTTGATCATCCTCACAATTTATTGCTTGTAGCCATTTTGTCAACCTTTCCGGTTCTATATGTTTATTAGGAAGGATGTAGAACTTTAATTAATAATTTGTTAGTTTATTGGAGGTACAGAAAACGACACAGCAACTCTTCGGCATGAAAGTCCCATGTATTTCAATTGGCGCCAAGGCAATGTTTTCCCCCACAAGGGCTAAATTCACATCACGTGATTTTTCTTCATGTATATAGCATTTGTATTTTGTTGATTATATTTGAGCCCAGAGATTTGCTGGTGAACAATTTCACAAACCTTTACCAGCAGTTATATATATATATGGTAATTGCCCCAGGTATCTTTTATATTGGGTGTTTTCTTTTTTTTTTTATGGGATTTATAATTTTTGTAGTACTTTAGGTCTCCCTGAGGATGCCGGGAAAGAGGGTACTTGGGCCACCCATCTTTTTAGTGGAAGGTTAAACACGCTGGAGTGTGAGTTTTATAATGTCTTTTGGTGTGGAACACTATTGTGGTTGCAGTGATTGCTCATTGGGTGAGCTAGGGGATTCTTTCTTTTCTGTCAGTGTCCTTGGCCATCCGGGTTTCCCCTGCAGTTTTGATATTTATTTTTATGTTTTTCCCTTGTTAATTAACAATACCTTCTATTCTATGTGAAATATGGGTTGCACTTTATTTTACAGTACGTGTACTTATAGTGTACTTACAGTGTATTTATCTAAGAAAGTTCTGGTAATGCAAGGTAACTACACGGGGTAGGGTTAGGTTTAGAGTTAGTACCTAGTTATTACATAGTTATTGTAATTACTATAATAAGTACATAGTATGTACATGAGGAATAGGACTGTAAAATAAAGTGCTACCGAAATATGGGTTGCACTTTATTTTACAGTACGTGTACTAACATGTACTTATAGTGTACTTACAGTGTATTTATCTAAGAAAGTTCTGGTAACACAAGGTAACTACATGGGTTAGGGTTAGGTTTAGGGGTAGGTTTAGGGTTAGTACCTAGTTATTACATAGTTATTGTAATTACTATAATATGTACATAGTATGTACATGAGGAACAGGACTGTAAAATAAAGTGCTACCGAAATATGTATGTGGGTAATTAAGAGGTAACTGTCTGGAAGGTATTTATCAGTGAATTGTTTTTAAGAACATGGAATAAAAATAGGTTTTAATTGATAGAACTGTCTCAGTCCTCTCTGGGTAGAACAAACCTGTAAAAGTTTAAATATCTTTGGGTGAAAGTCGAGGTGGCGTAGTTGGCTACCTTAATAGTTTCTTTGAGATTTTGCTTAAAGTGAACTTTGTTCATTGTGGTTATTAGTTTCTATCCGCCTTACCATCCCGTCACATATATTACTACGAGTGAACCTCTGTGTTCACTATATAGGATTTGTTTGTTTACATACATAACTTTTTTTTACATCCCCATATATCCAGTGGAGTCCAGAAGTCTCAGAATCTTATTTAAACCTCTAAATAAATGTTTGCAGGTGTAAAAGTAAACAACTAAACACACAATAGCAGTTTTCCAAAGTCTTCAGGATTTATTTAGCACCAGCCTCATAAAAAATTACAGTACACAAGAGTGAACTGGGCCAAAATACAGAAAAAAAGTTAAACATTCAGTATGATGGATATATTATTTTAAGATGTATGTATCATGTCATCGCCAAAATTAAAGTATATACCTCCTTGCATTTACAGTGACATTACAGTACGTTTACATCCAACCTTTAGAAAATACACCTGAAAACTAATACCATATGAATCATGTGTAACATGATTCCGTATTGTTCAAGATACGCAAATCCTTGGCGTAAATGTGTTATTCAAAGCAGTTAAGGCATTAGATTTCATGCATAGTGATAGAGACACCTGGTGACTAAGGCTAATGATAGCTAGTCATATTTTTTTCTATGTAAAACATTCCATATGAGAGAAAACAACTTTTGAAAATAGGGAAAGTTTTTAAAGAAATAAAAGAGTTATAGGGGAAAAAAATTTGAGGAGAAAACGGGTTTAAAGCTAGATTGAGCTGAAGAATTATTTGTAGAAAACTGCTGTCATCAGCACCTTTAGCTTCAGCCAGTCCCAGTCACTCCAGACCACCATATTTAACTCTCTACTAAACGTTTTTCTTATGCCCATGATAAATATATATATATATATATATGATTTCATTCAATTAAAAGTTTATGAGAAGTATCAAAGAACAGTCTGATAAGGTGTGGGTGTCACTATAAAGTCCGATTTGACTGTGATTTGACAAATCTGTTCTGAAACATTTGCATGTTCAGTTTTTCTTTTTATTGCCTCAGAGCAATGTTGTGCGATATGAGGTAATGAAGCAGGGGTCCATGGCTCCCATTCCTAACTGGGATACCCATTGACAAAACATACAGGTAAAAAAAAAAAAAAAGGAAGATGCAAGGCTCCTGAGTGTACTGGAATACCCAAAGTGAGCCTCTGTTTCACAGCAGAGAAGAAGTGCTTCTTGAAGTTTAACACAGAGTAAAATCTCATTCCATGATATGTCACGACACTCTACATCAGGGCTGCAACTCTAACCAAACACATCAGAACCAGCTAATGAATGTCTTTTAAGATCACTAGAAAGCTACAGGCAGCTGTGTTTAATTAGGAATGGAGTTAAACTCTGGAGGACTGTGGCCCTCCAGGACCGAAGTTTCCCAGCCCTGCTATATCTGTATCAAATCATGCAATATATCAATGTGTTTTTCCCTTTTTACTTAATGATTTCTTGATTTGTGATTTTGTATTATCTTGTGATATGTGATTGGAATTATTTTTATTTAATTATTATTATTACATATGAATCTTGTCTAGTTGAATCGCATTTAACTTAAAATTAAAGCTGCAATAGGTAACTTTTGTAAAAATATATTTTTTTACATATTTGTTAAACCTGTCATTATGTCCTGACAGTAGAATATGAGACAGATAATCTGTGAAAAAAATCAAGCTCCTCTGGCTCCTCCCA
Source organism: Carassius auratus (assembly GCF_003368295.1). Classification (NCBI taxonomy): domain Eukaryota; kingdom Metazoa; phylum Chordata; class Actinopteri; order Cypriniformes; family Cyprinidae; genus Carassius; species Carassius auratus. Next base: position 7,939,328 of record NC_039264.1, on the reverse strand, counting down.
GTGTCCTATTGCCATTTGCAGAAAGTCATCCGCTCCCGGTTAAAAACATCCAAACAGGGGTCCGGTCCGTAACTTTGCCACATCTGCCAATGGCCGATGACATCATAATATATATATATATATATATATATATATATATATATATATATATATATATATATATATATATATATATATATATATATAATTATAATTTTTTTTGTATGTATTTATGTATACAAATACAAGTGTTCATGATCTCCCACACAACTCTCTTTACTGTACACACAAAATTTTACTTTTTGCATTTCTAGTACAACCCTCTTTGCCACATGCACTGGAAAATGTATTACAGTGAAAGTTACATTTTCATATGAAAATGGCATCATGATTTTTCTTATAAAGTTAATATGTGTTTACTTTTTTACAGGAGGAAACAGCTGAGGTGGGATGAGGATTAAATGCCAGGGGTGGTTCTAGACCACAGTAACTTAAGGAGCCAGACAGGAGCCAATTGAAGTCTGCCGCCATTTTCATATGAAATTTCATGAGGACTGAGGCGATCACCCCCCTAAAAAGGGCCTAAGGACACCCATGTCAGGGTGGTTAACTTTTATTTTCGAAAGGAAAAATTGTGAAAAAAGGACTGAAAATTCCTATACGTTTGTTGGAACATTTTAAACCGGACTGCCAAACAAAGGGTCAGCTCGGCACTGGAGTTTTACGAAGATTGCTTCTGAAAAAGGGATCGTCATCAGCGCTTCTTTGCGCAAACATCCAGACTCCAGACAAAGTAAGCATCACGCGTCATATTTTGTTTTGCTTCTTTGCTCTCTGTAAGGCTAATGTTGCTAAAGTTACCATCGTCCATGCCTGTTTTCACCAACGTTGCCTTCACATGCTACCAGAATAATTATGAATAGAAATGTGCTAGTTAAAAATTGCATTTGGAAGCAATGTGTGGTCAGTAACACGGTCACCACCAGTTAAACCGTAACACCATTATGCCCTTCAGTATGAGCTCTTGATGCTCCGCACTCTTCTGAAAAAAGAAATAGGAAGTAGCAGATCATTTTCATTTAAAGGGACAAACACAAAAACAGTGTGTTTTAGCTCATATCCTAAAAGTGGCAATTTCAACAAGCTTTAAAAAAATGATCCGTAGGATATTTTGAGATAAAACTTAACATACACATGGGGGACATCAGAGAACAATAAAAAAAAAAGTATCAATGCATTCTATGACACATTTAAGAACTATATTTATTTTATGGACTAAGTCCTCTGACACTTTATGAAGTTATATTAGGTCACACCTAATATTACACCTACACCTGATACAAGTTGATTCATATTTTCCGTCAGTGAAATTAACACTGGATGGACTTTACAATGTAGCACTAATTCCTGAAGATCCAATCATTTTACATTTTCACATACAAATTTATTGTGGTCATCAAAGCAAATTACCAAATAAATGCATATTTCTTTGAATAATTTACTTCAAAATCAATATTCCTTCTCTGTTTTACAGTGTTTGTAGGAAAACATTGACTTGGCACAGCTTCCTTCAACATCAGTTCCTTTTAGTGCGGTTGAGACCCTCGTTCCACCAGGGCTGACTGAAGCAGAAATGAGCAGATTTTATTAAACTGGAATCAATGTGATTTGATTTCAGATTTCTGTATGTTTCCCTCTCTCACCGGTGACAGGAGCTGGAGGTTCACACAGACTCAAACTTCATCTTCACAAGATTCTTCCTGGACAGAAGAATCTGAAAGGGCACATGAGGGTGAACATAAAAAGGAAAATAAAATTCTAAATGCAAATAATAAAAAAAAAAAAAATGCATCATGACTACAGTATCTGGAGCAATTTGATCCAAATGCATCTGTCACTTAAGATTGAACATATGCATTGAGAGTTTGTGTAGTGATCCTCAAAAAAAAAAAAAAAAAAAAAACTATAAGTATGGACATGGTTTGGTGCCATACACAAATGCATTTATGTAGTAAAGGATTGGAATCTGTGAGAGCATGCAACATATTTCAAATGTTCATAAACCATACATTGCAAATTTCAACTGTTGTAAAGCAATTTCCTAAAGTATTAAATCTATTAAATATTAGTTTGATCACACCTTCTTCATAGACCTCCACCTCACACAGAGTAAGACACTTTGAATATCCAGGAATGAACAGATTCACGTATCGACCCTCCATATCATTACAGGTGTAGGTGGAGGAAACACCAGCCGGAATGCTAGAGATCACAGCACATCTAAAGAGAGATGGAGAAAACCTCATTAAGACTTCTAGACTTTCTTCATATGTGTTTTTCATGGATATTAAGTCACTGCAAAAGAGTCTCACATGGGATTGCTGTTGCCGTTGTTCTCCAAAGAGTTTCCGATGCGAATCTGTGCTCCGTTTATTCGTTCTGTAGAGTTGTCTAGTCTGTTTGTGATGATGACTCTATTAACTCGGTGCACAGAACTCAGATCCACTCTCCACCATGGGTTAGTCTGAATATTGGTTGAGGAACACGATGATGATGGCTGGATGAAACCTGGATTGTAGTCAATGGCCTGTTCTGCAGACCACAGTCCATAGGTTGATGACTGTGTAACGGTTCTTCCTGTTGCCAAATTACCTGGAAGATGTCATAGTGTCAAGAAATGGGTTTTAATCAGTGCATTTTATTTTTATATCATCACTAACGGCAGCTGCAGTGACATGTTGACTTTACCATTTGGTGATTGGCTCTAATTTAGAAGCAGTTTTGCCAGATTGGAAATGCCTACCATACGTATCGTATCAGAAAGTCAAGATTCTTGTATTTGGATGAAAATTATTGTATATGAGTCAATCATACAGAAATACAGCTATTTATCTAAATCAGCAATTTTTTGACACCACCTGCAAATTACCACAATAGATAAGGAAGCACACCGTGGATGCGAGCGGTGCAATAAAATACAATAAAACCCTTGTCAGTGACTCTGACTGCACTGGACGCGACATATCCCCAGAAGTAGACTGATGAATCGTTTTATTAAAGTTATTTTTAACACTCGCTTTGCCAGTGTAGAAACTTCAGCTGTTTTTGTCAGAGATTGTAACATGTCGTGTTTCTGGAGATGCGTGTTTTGAATGAGAAATGCTTGCCTTGACGGAGTGAATCGGGACAGTATTTTCAGTGTTTAGCAACTTAAATTATGCCCTGCTACTCGCATATATATCTTCTCTTTAATCCAGTTCTGGGCCACTTCAGGACCATCATTCTTTGCGGCACTTGGGACGAGGAAAAAGTGATTGTTTGGCCCGGATCTGGGCCAGAAGACATTTGCTTTGTGGCTCTGAATTACCTGGAAAAATCACATAGACTTCCACTTCACAGAGAGTCAGAATCTTTGAAGTTCCAGGAATATTCACAGTAACGTAACGTCCCTTCATCCCACCACACGAGTAGCTGTAGGTAGCTCCTGCTGGAATAGAAGAAACTACAGCACATCTGGAGAAAGATGAAAGAGTGAGTAGCTCCTGTGTTTGTTGCTCAATGTATGATTATATAAATGTTTTTAATACAACACAACACAATGCATATTTTATAATTTCTTCCAACTTAGATTATGTAACATACATGAGAATTAGCAGTTTTGAAGTTTTGTTTATTTAGCATCTGCACAAATGTGCAATTATTTGTCATGACAATTAAGTGTTGTTATTACACATGGATAATAATTTCAGCGTGTTTAATCCTTTTTTAATGTGTGAAAAACGGGTTAACTGAATGTGGTAACATTCATATATATATATATATATATATATATATATATATATATATATATATATATAGTGTGTGTGTGTGTGTGTGTGTTTGTAGTTTAATAGTTGTATAAGATCACATATGCATGTATGTATAAAGTTACTGTCCAACTGGCCAGAAGACTCACACAGGGTTTCTGAAAAGATCTGAAGAATTGTTTCCAACCCGAATCTCTGACCCGTTTATCCTGTAACTACAGCAGTCGTGTCTGTTAGTGATGGTCACTCTGTTCACACTGTACGTCTTCATCAGGTCCAGCTTCCACCACGGGTCACTCTGTACATCTGTATGAGTGCAGGTGGAGTTTTTCCCATCCAGTGCGTTTGAGGGATACCAGTTGTAGGCCTGTGTCGATTGATTAGCTTTGCCCCATGTTGCTATGTTCACTGGAATATGTTCAAGGGGGAAAAAATGTATAACTATTACAATTATTTCTATTTTGACTGGAATTGAACATGTAATCTAAACAAATTACAAGCTTCTGCTTTAATATAATTATTATTATTATAAAAAGCATGAAAAACGAACTTCTGAAAGTTGAGTTTGGTGGTTTAATTGAATGAAGCCGGTTCAGACCACATGATTTTAGCCAGATTTTGGCACAATCTGATTGACTCAGAGTGCATGCGGATTAGTAAATGACAATGGTCGCAGGGATGCAAGATTAAATCATTTAATATAGTATAATGTGTCATAGTGGACGACAACCGATGCCACGTCTGGAACACTTCGCAACATCGCCACAGAAAGATTATAATGTGTTTGTTGTTTTTTTTCATGGCAAATTCAGTCACATCTGTAACATATTTGTAAGGATAAAAAAACCTGAGATACTTTGATCTCCCGGGAAAAAGAGAATACAGACATACACGGGCATCTTCGAGACCTCCTTCCCTTCTGGCCATTTGTTTCATTTGAAATCCCTTCACCCATTCTTCCTTCTACTCAGTCTGCTCAAAATGATTACATGAAAATGTCAATGCAAGTGAACTAACACTCATGTCTAGCATCATTTGAAATGTCTCAGTGCAACAGGTTCAATGGTCTCAATCTCACAAAAGTAGATTAGAAGATAACACAGATCCGAAGAGTCAGGAGATATCTTGAATACTGTGATGGGAGTGTCCTTTCCTAGGGTCCTCCATGTGGATTACCCTCTATTCTCTTTGTGTTGTAAAACCACCCAGGCTTGGAACCTGAGTTAATGCAAATTCCAATGGTTAGTTCCTGTCTTCATCTCGGGGGATGTTTGTCTTGGTCTGAGGTATTTAAACGATTGCAGCAAGTTGATCAGGGTGATTTCTGTAGCCAGAAAGCCCGTAGTGTGTTGTGTGTCTCTTCACTTCATACTATGTATTTTCTAAGGTCAGGTATGCATATTTTACTTTTAGATTCCTCTTTGATAATTTGATGTTTTGTATTGATATGATTTGATGTGTTTCAATTGGATATGTAATTGGCAGAATACATATTTACTTGACTGATAATAAATTGTTACATTTGATTTTGTTCTGTTTTACTCTGTAATTATGGACTCTAATAGATTATGTTGAATCCATGAGCACCCGAATGAACAAGGTAATATCAACTAAAGAGTTTAACTAGAATAATCAAATGTCAGAAAACATTTAAACTTTCTTTTAAACTAGAAACTACAAACTGAAAACCTTCAAACTTCACGTTTTTAAAACCTTTTTCAAACTTCTGGATTTCTCAAACCAACTTCAAAGTTTGCCTTGACAATTTATCTATTTATTATTATTATTATTATTATTATTATTATTATTATTTAAAATCTAGCTTATTGTTTTGTTCCTCTTCCCAAAGTCTCACTCTGATGTTGTGCTCTTTTTGTTTTTTGTAGTTTCATTGACTGTTTCTCGTTACTCCTTTCTCACAGATTTTAAAAGTGTATTAAATAAATTCAAAGTGGATGATCTTGAGATTCATTGAGATGCAGTTAGGCGAGTGGATCTTCAATACTGCATAATTACTTCCAGGTGGTAATCAGTCAACATCTGCAGAACTCAATCCGCATGATTTTTATTTATTTGTTTATGCACTATGCTTTTCACATCATGCTGCACAGTCACACACCTTTCGGTTATTTCTCTGTTGACTTGGATAGTAAAATATGTTTACATGAATACCTATTATACTTTTTCAAACTGGCATCAATCATTTTAGAAATAATAATGATAAACCGTATCCGACTAGTTTAGTAGTTTTATACTGCAAGTGTTTTTTTTTTTTGTTGTTTTTTTTTTTTAAGTGAACTTTACATCATACTTTAAGTATACTACTATATCCCTATTTAGGTTTTAATGTGTATATATTTTGTTGTATGAATATCTTAACATACGAAACATCCAAAGAAAGAAACAATAACAAAACATTTTATTCTAGCTTCATGCACTATTTTTTAAACACGTTAATGTTTTTTTTCATAAAAAAATAAAGAAATAACATTTTGAACAAAAAGCTGAACTAAGACTATGATTTGGATTTAGAATGATAATCAAAACGTAGATGGAGTCGATCAACACCCCAAAGCTTGACTGTAATTATTACCTCTTCATCTGTTATTTTAATCCATAACGTTACAGTTTTGGTGCAGTAGTATCTGGTGTTTCTTGTTTCTTCTTCACTTGCATTTTTTTTGGAAATTATGTACAAACGATGTATACGAGCGCCCTTTACCGTATATTAATGAAAACATGGATTATATACTTCAAATATATTTAGAATTTTTGTAAGTATGATTCAAGTATACTTACATTGTAAGCTCATTTCCAAGACGTACATAAAAAGTAAACTAAAAGCATACTTTCTTATTTTATTTTAAATACTAATAACTAGTGCTAGTAATAATAACAAACTTGAATAAACTTCCTTTTCGTAAGGGTAGTCCTGCTGGGCTATTTATGTCCATGAGTTTTCATCATGTGACGTGTGTTCACAGCAGCACAAACTCACTAAAAAAAGATATGGTAGGTTTTCATTTTCAAATCTCACCTTCAGTTCCTCCCTTCGTTTGAACTGAGAAAAACCCTTGAAATGAGAAAGACAGAATAATGCTCAGTATTTAGCAACCTACATAGATTTTTCTCATGAGTAGAAACCTACATGTACACATAAAAAAGCAGTTTAGGAAATTCAGTATGATCTCTAAAATCATGTTATGATGTCTTACACAATTTAGCTCCTCATATAAAAGTATAATGTTTAATGGTATTTAGATAACATTAAACTGATAACAACACATTCAATTTGAATTATGTTCTGCTGTTAAGTGTTTCTCTGTCTGAAAGAAAAAGCTGTAATTAGATTGTATATATCACTTACCCAGTAAAAACAACAGACTCTTGAAGACAACTCTCATGTTCATTTCATGTGGTTTGTGATGATTTCTGCCTGCATTTGGGAATGTTTTAATGAGAGCTTTTCCTGGAAGAAGCAAATTAGTTCAACTTTATTTGGTAGTCACATGATCATGTTTCTCCGCCCACTTTTCTCCCTCACTGGAGCTAGAAAAACTGAAGTGAATGAGGACTGAAGCTGTCAAGATCCAATAAACAAAACAAAACATTTGGTAACACTTAATGTTGATGGTCCCTTTTAAGCATTCTGTTGAGAGTTACTCTTATTAGAGTATCAGTAACCTATATGCTTAATATCTGACCCAACTGACATTCTGACTATTATTCATTTTGCAAGTTCCCCAACACTGTCTGCATCTGGTCTGACATGAGAAGATCTGATCCTAGAAGACACAAGACTATCTTTAAAATTAGGACTTCACATAGCAATGTAGTAAATCTTTGACACTCTTTTCCATTTGCATCTACATCTACTGCTGTTCACTTCTTAGTATGTCACCTGTTTTTTCCATTCACTGCATTTTTGCAGACTATGTAAATGTAAATGTAAATATTTCCAAATTGTTTTTTCAGAAGAGCATGAGCGTTTGAGGAAGTGCACTATGACTGCGTCTGTACCAGCATCAGTTATTTTGCCTATGTAAATAATGTATATATCAACCTTTTTTTTCTTGGAAAGTTGTTCAGAAAATCACAGTTGATGAAGACAAATAAAATGTGATATTCTGATGGAGCTAAAAGGACCAGTGAGTGTCTGCAATCAGACCGACCAATTTGTTTTTTGCTTTTTTTTTTTTTTTGATGTCAAACTTGTTTGTATGTTAGTTAGTTTGTTTTTAAAGTGCAAGTTTTAATTTTTGTGTATTTTAATTTTATTAATGTTCAAAAGATACAATTTCCATATGTTTGACCAAAGCAAAATCAAAAGCAGAATAATATAGTTTTTTTAAGGTTGAATATTTAAGCCTTCAGTATAGCTGTAACGATAAGATGTCTGTTGGTATTAAACAATTGTATTAAATGTCACACAACCTGTTCATGTTGGATCTGTGTAATTTAACTTCTACAGAGTATCAGAAATGTCCTGTGAAAAACTGTCCAGCATTAATAGTTGTTCCATCACGATCACAGATGTGTCAGTCTGATGTTATTCTGAGGGTGTAGGTTGACTAGTACCTGTTTTGTCTGCCGCTTACTAATTGCTTGTAACAAAAAAAGTTTAGTTTACTTAGTCTTTTGCCATACAACTAGCTAACATAAGCGATAGACAAAAATCAGAAGCTCCCAGATGGCGTGACTTCTGCTCCTTTCATTCACGAGCCTTCAGTTTGACCTATCCTGACTGTAGATTTGCAGTAACAGAAACCTCATCGTAATTTACTAGTCAAAACGATTTCAGGAGAGTTCAGGATCAAATATAACATTTTGTTTGTCTGGTAAAATTGTCTCATGCAAAAAGCAAAAAATAAATAAAAAATGTAAAAGCACAATTCAAAGCCAATTCAGAAAAGATAATGCAATATTATTTGTGAAAATGTAACTACTATACTGAATGACATATCATAGACTTCTTTAAGCTAGTGTTTGTGTATTTCATTTCATTCTGTAACCTACTTTTTTCTACAGATCTGTGTGTACTAGTGTTAAATGCTACTGTTTATGACAGCATTGATAACGTTTCTAGCAGATAATGTCATGATATGTTTTCCATTTGCCTCGCTGACTATGCTATCCTTTAAGTTTAAGTCAGTTTTATTGCCGGCGATGCAGTGTTGCCAGATATGGCTATTAAACCAAACACAAACCTGATAAATAAATACAAATAAAACCAAATTATTTCAAATCTTTTGCAATTAAGATAAGATAAAGATATTGCTGACCCTAAAATGCAACTTCCTACTTTATTAATTTTCTAAAGTGTCAAATTAAGTGAAACAGACAAGTCCAAAAATGCTTTTAATAGCTGGATCTTGAGGCTGCTCGTGCAACATCAAGATTAGTTCAGTCCGCCAGCGTCTCAAAGCTCAGATAAGTGTGAAGTCGCAAGAACAGACCTCACTTGTTCTCACATGCCACACATGCACTTTTGTGCATACTTCTATGTACTGCATTACACTGGTATAACAGCTGATATAAAGAGTAGGCTGAAGAGAGGAAAAAAAAAAAAAAAACATTTGAGAAAACACCAGTCGATCCTCTGAAGCAAATAGGTGCCGTCATAATGAGAGTCCAAAAATGAACTCGTATTTTGGCTGAAAGCAACATTAAGTAAAAAATGTCTTAATGGTGGATTTGTTTCTTACAAACACACAGTTTTGGTTTCTCAAGACATTAATTGGAGTCAACTGGAGTGGTGTGGATTATTGTGTTGTTTAATGTTTTGACATGTTGGGATATAGTTGTGGTTCTCTCTTTCGTGTGGTAGGCAGGATTGGTGACTGGAGCGTTGTATTTAAACGCTGTTTGGGCAGTCCGCCAGACTCACCGATGCTGTTTATTTGTGTTATCTATTGGTTTTGTTGACATTCTTCACTCGTTTATTGACAATCATTACTGACCAACATGTTTGACTACTGATGCTTGATGTAGTGTCATTGCATTTACTGTAGTTCTCACACAGTTTTAAGGAGGCGCTGTAGACCCACTTCAGATTAGCATGTGGTTGTTGTCATACTTAAACATTCTGTCTATTTGATTGGTACATAAACAGTAGATTTTGTACAGGGTGATTTTCTCATTGACCACAGCTACTTTACAGTGATCTGACATTTATGCATATTACGTCTTTCTCTCATTTCTATAAGAATTTTTTTGGTCCCACTTTATATTAGGTGGCCCTAACTACTATGTACTTACATAAAACAGTAAGTACAATGTACTTATTGTGTTCATATTGTATTGTAAAACACTTTTGCTGCTATTGAGGTGGGATAGGGGTAAGGTTAGGGAGAGGGTTGGAGGTGTGGGTAAGTTTAAGGGTGGGTTAAGGTGTAAAGTATGGGTCAACAGTATAATTAAAAATGTAATTACAGAAAAGGACAATTTAAAAACATGTATGTACACAATAAGTACATTGTACTAAATTATTAATTAAAATGTAAGTACATAGTAGTTAAGGCCACTTAATATAAAGTGGGTTCTTTTTTTTCTCTCCAGCTATGTTTCCATCCACCTATTTGTATGCAAATTTTGCAATATTGCATAATAAAATGCTGTATAGAAATGCCAGATGGGAATCAATTATAAAAATGTGCATACAATCTCCACAATTGTGTAGGATACACTTTTTATCCAATAAGGAAAAAAAAATGTTCATAAACTATGCAGGAAGCACTTTCACTGAATACATTATTATGGTGGATTCTTCTACTTTTCTAAGTGATATTTAGTGCCAGTTTATCATTAAGTGACATCTTTGTTCTCTTGGACTCTTTGGATTTATGCTTTATTCTTAAATGTTTTATGCAATATTCCAGTTTTGCACGTAAGTTAAATTTGAATATTTGGATGGAAACCTAACTACTGTCTGGTCGGCCAAATCAGCTCTGGAGTTAAACAGCATCTTTACACCTGATCTTTTTAAAACAGCACCAACACATCAAACATTAGCATTATCATTTGAGTTTGTGTTCATTAAAAGTATTAGTGCTTCTTACCGTGACTAGTAATGTGATATATTTGTTAGTTGATTTTATAAAACAAACACTACAGATACCTCTTCCAAAAACATCCATCTCACAGAGAGTGATTCAATCAACAAAAGTCAAAGTCAAAGTCACCTTTATTTATATAGCGCTTTAAACAAAATACATTGCGTCAAAGCACTGAACAACATTCATTAGGAAAACAGTGTCTCAATAATGCAAAGTGATAGTTAAAGGCAGTTCATCATTGAATTCAGTGATGTCATCTCCGTTCAGTTAAATAGTGTCTGTGCATTTATTTGCAATCAAGTCAATGATATCACTGTAGATGAAGTGACCCCAACTAAGCAAGCCAGAGGCGACAGCGGCAAGGAACCGAAACTCCATTGGTGACAGAATGGAGAAAAAAACCTTGGGAGAAACCAGGCTCAGTTGGGGGGCCAGTTCTCCTCTGACCAGACGAAACCAGTAGTTCAATTCCAGACTGCAGCAAAGTCAGATTGTGCAGAAGAATCATCTGTTTCCTGTGGTCTTGTCCTGGTGCTCCTCTGAGACAAGGTCTTTACAGGGGATCTGTATCTGGGGCTCTAGTTGTCCTGGTCTCCGCTGTCTTTCAGGGATGTAGAGGTCCTTTCTAGGTGCTGATCCACCATCTGGTCTGGATACGTACTGGATCCGGGCGACTGCAGTGACCCTCTGATCTGGACACAGACTGGATCTGGTGGCCACGGTGACCTCGGAACAAGAGAGAAACAGACTAATATTAGCGTAGATGCCATTCTTCTAATGATGTAGCAAGTACATAGGGTGTTATGGGAAGTGTTTCCGGTTCCGGTTTACCTAATTAATGCAGCCTAAAAATCCTTTAACGGATTTGGATATTAAAAGCATATTAGTATGTTATGTGTATGCCAGGTTAAAGAGATGGGTCTTTAATCTAGATTTAAACTGCAAGAGTGTGTCTGCCTCCCGAACAATGTTAGGTAGGTTATTCCAGAGTTTAGGCGCCAAATAGGAAAAGGATCTGCCGCCCGCAGTTGATTTTGATATTCTAGGTATTATCAAATTGCCTGAGTTTTGAGAACGTAGCGGAAGTAGAGGAGTATAATGTAAAAGGAGCTCATTCAAATACTGAGGTGCTAAACCATTCAGGGCTTTATAAGTAATAAACAATATTTTAAAATCTATACGATGTTTGATAGGGAGCCAGTGCAGTGTGGACAGGACCGGGCTAATATGGTCATACTTCCTGGTTCTAGTAAGAACTCGTCAAGTCTTAGACAGTGTTCTAGGTTATTACAAGCTGAGTTTTTAGGTCCTATAATTAATACCTCTGTTTTTTTTTTTTTTTTCAGAATTTATCAGTAAGAAATTACTCGTCATCCAGTTTTTTTTTATTTTTTTATATCGACTATGCATTCCATTAGTTTTTCAAATTGGTGTGTTTCATCGGCCCACAAAGAAATATAGAGCTGATAATTGTGAGGATACCACCTTTTCTAGTATCTTGGACAGAAAAGGAAGGTTCGAGATTGGTCTATAATTAAGTAGTTCTTTGGGGTCAAGTTGTGGTTTTTTTTATAAGAGGCTTAATAACAGCCAGTTTGAAGGTTTTGGGGACATATCCTAATGATAATGAGTTTCTTCATGTTTCCAGCAATGATCAGATTCACATCAAACCCATCGCATCAGCATTTATAGGATACTACAGATGAGGGATATACAAATACTCTCATATCAGCATCAATCCTTCACCTCTGTGTTAGGTCCTCCAGTGACATTAAGCCATATTAAGCAGTTTTTATGTGGAGCACATTAGAATTCCCCATCTGGATGTTCTTATACTGACTGGAAATTAAAAGATTACTTACTGCAAGTTTATCATAAGCAGATGTACACCCAGGACTCCATATACACTGAAATACTTAGAGGTTAACTAGCCATACTGTCTCTCACTTGTGTTGATCTCAGAGAGAAATTTTTAAAGACAAAAAAGTTATGTTTTTTCGTCTCTTATCCCTGAATTCTTTCTTTCTTTTCCAACATGAATACTTTCTCCAAATTATGTATTAAATGTTTTAGACTATGTTTATATATTTTGATCTATTATAAATATTAAACAGATAATTAAATCTGCTATTGTTTGTCATGACGGTGAAGTTTTATTATAACCTGCAGAAAACAAAGTGTTGGTGCTTTATTTTTCTGTCCTGCGTGACACTTCAGAGGGACGATTTTGTTACGGACGTTCTAAGCAAAGTATGTGATTTGTACAGAACAAAGTTCAGTGTTGTATTTGATTATTGTTGGCTATAATTCATTCCGTGATAACTGGAGACATGGTCTCATGCTCTGAGGGAATTGTCAGCATGATGCTAAATGCCATTTTAGAAAGAAATACAACATCAACTGTCTTAACCTTATGTAGGTAAAAGCTGTGGTTACTCACCTAACCTTGGTGCCCTGAGTTAAGGGAATGAGCAGTGTTGTCTCTGTTAATGAAGCCTGGGCCCGTATTTATCAAGCTTCTCAAAGTGCCATTTTAGTTGTAAAAGGTTAGTTCACACAAAATTTAAAATTAGGCCATAAACTACTCACTCTGAAGTCATCTGTGCTGTATATGACTTTCTTCATTCAGACTACTAATATGTTTTAAAACACAAAAAAGTTTCAAAAAGTTACACAAAATTTACTGTGTGTTAAATGTTTCCCTGGTTGGTAGATGAACTGAGGACATGATTATAGCACCTAAAACATGGAAAATTCAGATTTTCATAACATCACCCTTAAGGGTGAATGAGGATGTGTGCATTTTTCTTATTGTGCAGCAGGCACCTTAATGTTTGCAAATTGATTCAAAAAATGCAAAAACTTCTCGACCATTTGACATCCACACACTGATGCTTTTTCAACTTTCAACCATCAAAATAATGACACAACAGCAATGCAATGAAAGAAAAGTTTTATTCAACCAATTTGAAAAATACAACTGTAAAAAATTTATATATATATATATATATATATATATATATATATATATATATATATATATATATATATATATATAATAAATGCTCCAAAACTGATTGTGACAGATTAATAATTACTGACATTAGTCCATATCACATTCACTGAATTGTGTTTTTATGCCTGGATTCCACGGTTCCTTCCATGATCTCCACATCACAGTAATCACAGATCTCTAGATACACCAATATGGAGTACAACTACTGTTTCGTCCACAGGGACATAAGTGATTTTGTCTTTTGATTACATTGTGATCTTGTTTCTTTTACTCCTCCTTCCTCTCTCTGCTTGGCAGGCTAATGAGTGCCCCCTGACTCCTGTTTAGCTCATTAGCTGGAGTATAAAGGAACCTCCAAGATCTGCAGTCCAGTGTGAGAGGCTGAGGCGTTCCATCCTTGCAACTGCCATCTTCTAGTTCCAGTGTTGGGATTTTAAGCTCTTGTTTAAACTCTTGTCTACTTAAGTGTTTGTTGATTGCTTCACCTATAGTGTTAAAGTGAAGTTATTGAGAGTTGCAGAGTGTCTGTCATTTTTAGTGTAACTGCTTAAGTGGAAGTGGAATATTTTTCTTGTAGGGAGGTGGATGTCATTTATTTTAGAAACTACCCTTTTTCTCCTGTGTTTGAGTTAGAGAGGAAGTCAGGGAAGTATCTCTGTGCTTTTTCTTTCTCTTTTTGTTTGGTAGGTAAGTTAACACTGAAAACCTTAGTCAGAGGAAACTTTTTGTCTATTGTTTTGGCCTTTCCCCTCCTGAAGCCTTATATATTTTTCCATTCTGTTAAATAAAATCCCTCTGGTTGTTTGCTCAAACTGTTGTTACTGAGCTTTCTTGTGTGTCAGCCCTGGAACTTGGAGATGGCAGTTCTCTCAGTTTCTCTCCACCGTTTATTTGTTACCCCCCCTTTTCACTCCTAGATCTCTGTTTTTAAAGGGGTACGTAACAAGTGGGGGCTCGTCCGCCCGCTATTTTATTTTTACGACTGCGTTGATTCAGTGAGTACAATTACTCTTTTTCTCTTAAACATCTAGTTCTCGCTGTCTATGCTTTAGAGGGGGAGAGAGAGTCTCTGTGGACGTAGAAATGGAGTTTGATTTGTTGGCGTTTACTCTGTCTCCCTCCACAGAGATCTTTCAGAAATGTAGAAAAAAAGATCTAATTTTGAGTGCAGAATTCTTTAACATCGAGATAGTAAAAGAAGAGAAAAGGCAAGTCATTTAAGGATTATTTGTTTAAGCAGATTGTATACAATGGTATTTTACCAGAAGCTTACGAACACCCTGCGGTTGTGACGAATGCGGTGGCTGAAGAGTTTGCTTCTGGTGTAAATCCTACTGAAAGTGTAAGCTTTGATCCGGCCTTATCGATTCGTCTAAAGGAATTAGACCTTGAAGTTAAAAAGCAGGAGAATGAGAATTTACGGTTATAACTCAGAGTGGTAGAGGCAGAAACTGATAGAGAGGTTAAATTCCGTACTATAGCATTACGGTCGGCGGAGGTGATCAGGAAACCTATTCCAGCTCTGCGCTCAAGATCTCCCTCTGTTTCTTCTCCTCCTACACCTGTAATCTCATACACAAGGAGTGCTCAGGAATTTGATGTCAGCAAATACATCAAGCTTGTGCCTCCCTTCCGCGAGTCAGAGGTTGATCCCTACTTTGTCGCTTTTGAACGCATCGCAGGAAAACTTAAATGGCCGAGTGATATGTGGGCATTATTGCTGCAGTGTAGCTTAACAGGTAAAGCTCAAGAGATCTGCGCGTCGTTGCCAATTGAGCAGTCTCTTGATTATAATATCCTTAAAACTGCTGTTCTCAGAGGCTATGATCTAGTTCCTGAAGCATATTGCCAAAAGTTTAGAGTCCATGCAAAGTCAGAGAGACAGACGCATGTAGAATTTGCGAGAGAGAAAAGAGTAATGCTTGAAAAATGGTGTCTCTCCAGTAAGGCCACTACTTTCGAGCAATTGCAAGAATTGATCTTACTGGAAGACTTTAAAACTTGTCTTCCCGAAGGTGTTGTCATTCATTTAAATGAACAAAAAGTAAATTTGTTGTTGAATGTTGCTGTATTAGCAGATGAGTTTGTTTTGACGCACCGCAATGTGTTTCCGTCTGCCCGATTCTCAAACATGCCGTTTGCTAATAAAAACACTCTGCAAGATTTGCCACGTATATCCCCCAATATGGCAAAAAGTTACGGAAATAGGGACAGGCCTGCTTCTTCAGGTGGAAGAGACAAACGTTCCTGTTTTTATTGCCTTGATGAAGGGCATCTAATTGCTGAGTGTCAGGCTTGGAAAAGGAAAAACACTGAGACTAAATCCCAAAAGGTGGCATTAGTGCAAACCATGTCTGAAATTTAAGGATGAATCCATTCAACCTTTTCTTCTTTCTGGCACTGTTTCCTTGTCTGACACTGCGCATCAATCTGTTGTGATTTTGCGTGACACTGGCTCAGCACAGTCCTTTGTCTTAAAAGAATTACTGCCCTTCTCGCAAAGCTTGTACACTGGCACGGATGTGTTAATTTGTGGTATTGAAATGGGGTGTGATCGTGTTCCTCTCCATAAAGTACACTTAAAATCTTGTGACTGGATTAGTTAATCTTGGAGTGCGGGAACGGTTGCCATTTGAAGGGGTGGGTCTCCTACTAGGAAATGACCTGGCAGGTGGTCAAGTGCTTCCCAGACCAATCATAGGGAACGAAGGTAAAGCTGATGATACTTCTAGTCTTTCCCAACAGTTCCCCTCTACTTTTTCTGTGTGTGCAGTGACCCGAGCACAATCAAAAAAAATTGAAGACGTTGTAAATCTTACGGATTCATTCTTACAAGTGCCTGTTGAACCTCTAAAATGTGAGTTAATGATAAAGCCTAAGTTTGGGGAAGGTGTTGATGTAATTAACCCACATGAAACTCTTGGATGAGTATGTTACGTCCATAGGGACATAAGTGATTTTGTCTTTTGATTA
This sequence comes from Carassius auratus, assembly GCF_003368295.1. Classification (NCBI taxonomy): domain Eukaryota; kingdom Metazoa; phylum Chordata; class Actinopteri; order Cypriniformes; family Cyprinidae; genus Carassius; species Carassius auratus. Next base: position 7,922,499 of record NC_039264.1, on the reverse strand, counting down.
CATTAACCATTGGGTTTACTGTGTGTAGATTGTGATCTTGTTTCTTTTACTCCTCCTTCCTCTCTCTGCTTGGCAGGCTAATGAGTGCCACCTGACTCCTGTTTAGCTCATTAGCTGGAGTATAAAGGAACCTCCAAGAGCTGCAGTCCAGTGTGAGAGGCTGAGGCGTTCCATCCTTGCAACTGCCATCTTCTAGTTCCAGTGTTGGACAACATCTTAACCTCTGTCAATTATCAATAAGAACTTCTGTAGATGCATGGCAGAAATAAAATAATTCTGATTAGTATTAGTACAAGTGAAGCTGGTAATGCTGTTTGTGGAGTTGTTTATTCAGATCTTGAGAGATTTAAAGTATTGTATCTTCAGTTCACCTAAGACTGTGGCTGAAGAAAGTTGTAGTTTGTGTTCTTATTTCTCTTTCTTGCTTGATCACAGCAGGTGTTTCAATGACTGAGAGAATGTTGCAGGAACATTTTACTAACCTTAAAATAGCATTACACTAATATGGAAACTGGACCTTTTTATGTTCTTGGAATGTTACAAATCAACGTACCTAGAATGTTGAATTTTTAAATCAAAATTAAGTTGAAAGAAAGTTTGAGGCACATCATACCTTTTTAAAAAGTTTCTTTTAACGTTAAAGGTGCTGTAGGGAACTTTTGTAAAAAAATATATTTTTTACATATTTGTTAAACCTGTCATTATGTCCTGACAGTAGAATATGAGACCGATAATCTGTGTAAAAAAAATCAAGCTCCTCTGCCTCCTCTCAGAAATATTTCAGAAATGCATCGCTCCCGGTAAGAAACAACCAATCAGAGCTGCGGTCCATAACTTTGTTTGTGTTCAAAATGTAGAAAAATTTATATAATAAGCGAGTACACCATGAATCCATTTTCCAAACCGTGTTTTTGGCTTGTCCTGAATCACTAGGGTGCACCTATAATAAGTGTTTATATTCGGACTATTTTAGATTGCTTCGGGGATACCGCGGCGGAGTAACCCAGTACCTTTGTGATTCTTCATAGACATAAACAGAGAGAAGTAGTTCCGGCTACGCTGTTCTTCCACAAGACGCAAGCACTTCTGTTTATTAACCGCTAGAGCGTCAAAAGTACCCTAATGCAGCTTTAAGAAAGCTGAACTTTTTATGTTAGAATTTGAAAGTACCAGTTTTGGTGCTATCCCACAATGCTTTGTGGTGTCTGTAAAATAATGCTTCTACAGTGTAGTTACAATAATATTACAGGACTGTCCATCAATTTCCCATCATGCATTTGCATTTACAATAAAAACCATGAATACAGTGTATTGTTGTAAAATATATTGTAAAGTGACACCAATTGCTAGCAGTGTAGCAGTAACCGAGGAGCCTCTGCTTCAAAAGCATTGACAATACCAAGTTCTGTCACTTGCACTACATATAGTGTCCCCTATGTTTGAAAGTTCCACTGAGCTCTATTTGTAATGAAGGAACTTGCATCCATGGTTGCTTTTGGGAAACATACCCCTGCTTGTTTGAATTTGCAACCATTTGACATCAACAAAGTTCTCCATTGCACTCTCCTTTCACTCTCCTAACTTTACATACTGTTTGCATTTAGCTTTGGTCTATGCTTGCCTTAAACCTTTATTCTTATACTGGTGAAAATACACACAGACAGAGAGAGAGAGAGAGAGACAGATCTGGGAGTTTCATCGTTTACATGAACATTTTATTATATATTCTTTTTCTTCAAATAAAAATATACATGTGACTTTAAAACTTACAGGGAACAGTAGTTTTGAGGCAACAGTTGCAAATATAAATTAAGACATTTAAAAATAATAATCTTTAATAATTTCAGCCACTTGGTGGCATCATACTGGCACAATTAAATTAAATAGACCATTTCATTTTTATTGTTTTATAAAACATTTTTATCTGCCCTCTCTGTGAAGGAACCTAGCAGTACGTTATTAGAATATGAACACTAATGCTCACAAAAACACTCTCAAACACAACCACTCTCCCACATACACACAGGTCACAAAAATGGTGTATTGCCCTCTTCCCAACATTTTCAGCTCTTTTCTTCACTGTTCTCAAAGTCCCAATACTGCACAGTCACATCTACTTCAGTGTTGGGTTCATCAAGCGTTCAGTGCTCATTGCCCAATTTCAGAAAGTAAATGATGTGTTGGCAGTATCCTTACAACAGGAGGACTGCAAGGATCCCTGTGAGAATTAGCAGAGCAGCTGGAAAGACAAGAAAAAGGAATAAGTCGTTTGTTAAAGAACTCCAAATGCTTTATCTTTTTTCTCCAAATAACTGAATCTTGAAAAGCACATCACGAAAATGATAATACTTCTACTGGCTAGAAACTACTCCTGTGTTTCAAATGCTCTCCTATTTGTTGAGCAAATATGTATCATGCACAAATTCATTTCAGATAAGAGCATTTAGCAGCTAAAGAGTAGTCCTTTGTGTGACTCTTTCTAACACACTAGAGATTTTCTCTCGAAAGGCAGATTCTGTCTGGCCTGGTGTGGCCGTATAGAGTTCTTACCCTGAGATGCAGCGTGATGCAGTGCATTGCTCCCTGCTGTTGTAGCAGGTTTTGCTGTAGTAGAAACCACAGTAGTGGGTGTTATGACATCTGAACTGTTAGTGTTGGTTAGGTCAACCTGTGAATTTGTAGACAGTCGTGTGACTGGCGACCCTAGAGTGCCTGTGGAAATGGAAACAAAGAAAACATTAAAATTTTGCTACAACCTGGAATCTTATTCAGTACTTTTTTCGTAGCGTCACTCTTACCATTTGTATAGTTGCCAGTTAAGATATAGAGGAAAGCACTTGTATTTGCCGCACGGGCAGTGCTGCTGAGACCCGCAGCTACAAAAATGCACTGAATCCTAGTGCCGTTCACAGAGCCACGGAAGGATCCGGGGTTAAACTGCAAGACAAAACAAGTACAAATGTCACAGTGACAGAGGTGTTTCTTCACTTCAAAGCATTCCATGAACCCTCCAGCTCTACTCTGGGTTTGAACAAACATTTACATTGTTACTGTTCTACTGTATAGTTGTCCCACAATACTTTGTTCTTTAAAGCCATCCCAATTGCTGTTCATTACCACATCAGTTATGGTCAATAATCTTTTGTGCAAAGCTTGTTAATAAAAGAAAATGCTCTGTAAAAGGGTTTTCTTACAGACTTATCCGGAGTCAGAATGGTATTATTCAGCGTGGCACGGATGAACCTCGCCACACCATTGTCGTTGACACAAGAATAGACTGTGTCACTATCACCCTGTGAGAAGAAGAGTTTTTTGTCCAAAACCAAATGTTGGAATATATTAATTTATGAATTTATTTATTTATTTATTTATTTTATGACAAGGGTATATATTAGAATTAAATTTGATGTTTTTCAGACCTTCTTGTCTCGAGACAAGCCAACTGCAATGTAACCAGGTGTATCCCCGCTGAGCTCAAAAGTGAGATTGTCAGAGTTTCCGTTCACTCCTCTTGTGGAGGCAAAGAAGCAGCTACTTGAGCTGGATGGGTCACAGTCGTTTGGAGCAGAGAAACATGCCCTGTCCTTCTTACAGTTGTCTTTGGTGACCTTGTCCTGCAAAGTTATGTTGATATTAGCCTTGAAATGCAATGCAAAAATTCATATGCATCTGTTAAGAATGTTTACAAATTGCATAAAATCTCAAGTAAATTCAAGCTTCAAAAAGAAATACTACAATAATTAGGCATCCAGACCAATAGCTGTTAACATCGACTCCAGAAACACTTTACTTCAACTTCACCACAAATAGCAACACAATCGTAAACAAAAACGTTCTTGCCAGTCTGTTACCACTTACATTGTTTGTCCCATTATTAGCTGTAGATACTCCGGATGCAGTAGATGCAGTGGTGTTTGGGGATGTAGTGGTGGTGTTTATACTGGGTGTTATTACTGAAACATCTGTGCTGTTAGGGTTGCTTAAGTCCACTGACCCATTTGTGGCCAGTCTAGTCACTGGAGAATCCAGAGAACCTGGAAAAGGAGTAAAGAGAGGAGTAAGAATTACGTTTGCAAAATAAATTAATAAAATAAATACGTCATGATAATAATAATTTTCACTTGATTTATGTGTCACACTCACCATTTGAGACGGTTCCTGTTAAAAAGAAGACAAAACTGTCTGTGGTGGCAGCACGGGCAGTGCTACTGAGACCTGCAGCAGTGAAAATGCACTGAATCTTTTTTCCAATTATCGAACCACGGAAACTTCCAGGAATTAACTGCAGCAAGACAGAAATAATATTTCTGAATATTAAAATGCAAAGATGGCAAGTAACCTAAATCTAATGTGGCATATACAGTGCTGTGAGAAAGTCTATTTTGGTACATTTTTAAGTATTATTGCATTTTTACATAGATTTTAGAGGCAACATTTGATTCCTGTGTGGACAGTTACCATTCACATTTGTTTCATATACTACCATATTGTTTACTGTTAAGAATATCCTTTGCTTATATTGGCATAGTATAGAGTATAGAGAACTATAGAGAAGTATAGAGCAGGCTCTCTCAAAAATGGTCTTACTGTGCCATCCTGAGTCAGTATTTGATTGTTGAGTGTGGAACGGAAAAACTTCAGTTCATTATTGACTGCGGCGCAAGAATAGACAGTGGCTCCTTGACCCTGAAGATGGAAAAAGTAAATTAGTCAGGGAACCTTACTTTGGGTTTTTAATTACAGTGCTTGATTATTATATTTAATAATACAAAAAAAAAAAATGGTTTTGATCACTTACACTTTTGTCTCGAGAGAGGCCTGCTCCAATGTAACCATCTGTCTCCCCACTGAGCTCAAAAGTAAAATTATTCGCATTTCCACTAACTCCTCTTGTGGAGAGGAAATAGCAGGAACCTTGTGACCCTGGATTACAGGAAGGTGGAGCAGAGAAACATGCTCTATCTCTCTTGCAGTTATCCCTGCCAGTGATTTCCTTCCGTAAACAAAGTCAAATTAGATGGAAAACGTAAGTGCTGGGTTTACAAGCTAACTTGTAAAAGTAATTTTTATCATTTAAATGCAAATTTCACTTCAACAGTCAGGATGGTTAATATTTTAATTTTTAAATAAGGAAAAAGGCTTACCAATGGTGGATTATTGGTGTTGCCATTGGTCAAGGTATTAGAGCCTGACGGTTTTGGGGTTAAGTTTGTGGTAATGTTGGGAGGATGCGTCTGGGTCAAGTTCGCAGTCGCGTTGAGGGGACCCATTTGGGTCACGTTGGTGGTAATGTTGGGAGGACGCGTCTGGGTCAAGTTCGCAGTCGTGTTGAGGGGACCCATTTGGGTCACGTTGGTGGTAATGTTGGGAGGACGCGTCTGGGTCAAGTTCGCAGTCGTGTTGAGGGGACCCATTTGGGTCACGTTGGTGGTAATGTTGGGAGGACGCGTCTGGGTCAAGTTCGCAGTCGCGTTGAGGGGACCCATTTGGGTCATGTTGGTGGTAATGTTGGGAGGACGCGTCTGGGTCAAGTTCGCAGTCGTGTTGAGGGGACCCATTTGGGTCATGTTGGCAGTCGTGCTGGGAGGACGCGTCTGGGTCAAGTTCGCAGTCGTGTTGAGGGGACCCATTTGGGTCATGTTGGCAGTCGTGTTGGGAGGACGCGTCTGGGTCAAGTTCGCAGTCGTGTTGAGGGGACCCATTTGGGTCATGTTGGTGGTAATGTTGGGAGGACGCGTCTGGGTCAAGTTCGCAGTCGTGTTGAGGGGACCCATTTGGGTCATGTTGGTGGTAATGTTGGGAGGACGCGTCTGGGTCAAGTTCGCAGTTGTGTTGAGCGGACCCATTTTGGTCACATTGGCATTCATGTTGGGAGGGACCGTCTGGGTCAGGTTCGTAGATGGGGTAGTTGTTGATATTGATGTGGTATTAGATACAGTGGCATTTGTACTGGTTATTACTGATACATCTGTGCTGTTAGGGTTGCTTAAGTCTACTGACCCATTGGTGGCTAGTTTACTGACTGGAGATTCAAGAGAACCTGGAAATAGGATTAGATGGAAGAAAATGGTTTACTTCTGTCTCAAAACATATGTAAGTCACTTGATCAAAGTTTTGCACTCACCATTTGATACACTGCCTGTTAAAAGGAAGACAAAAGTTTCTGTGGTTGCAGCACGGGCTGTGCTGCTGAGACCTGCAGCATTGAAAATGCATTGAATCTTTTTGCCAATCACTGAGCCACGGACGCTTCCAGGGATGAACTGTGACACAACAGAAGTATATTACTTAATGTCACACTGCAACGATGGCACGGAAACTGTATCTGAGTTCTTTAGCATACAAACAATCCTAGCTCAGAAAGGCTAAAAATACACGAAATGTAAGTATTTTCAGTGGAGTGAAGTACCTAAACACTATTCAAATGTTGTGGCATTATAATGACTTGAAATGCACATTCATGCTTAAAAGTCTACAAATATCACAGAACTAAACTTTAAGGAGTTGGACACAATTCTTCCACAACAGTAAATAACTATAAGAAGGCAGTTGATGGTGTTATTGCTGGATGTTATTGACTAGAGGATGAGGAAGTCAAAGCTAGTATCTTTTAATCAGCTTTTATGCATTACCAGTTTTAGAAAAAGGGCCTTACTGTGTTATCCTGAGTCAGAATTTGATTGTTCAGCGTGGAACGAATCAACTTCAGTGCACCATTGATATTGGCGCAAGAATAGACGGTGGCACCCTGACCCTGTGGATGAGAAAAGTTGATTAGTCAGGCAACCAGAATGCCATTCTTCAGTTTAACAGAGTGTAATGTGTAATAAGGCTTTTTTTTTTTTTTTTTTTTTTTTTTTTTTTTTTAGAAATGTCTAATAAAAAAACAACTGGATATAATCTCTTACACTGGTGTCTCTAGAAAGGCCAGCTCCAATGTAACCATCTGTCTCTCCACTGAGCTCAAAAGTAAAATTATTTGCATTCCCGCTTACTCCTCTTGTGGAGAGGAAATAGCAGGAACCTTGTGCACCTGGATTGCAGGAAGGTGGAGCGGAGAAACATGCTCTATCTCTCCTGCAGTTATCCCTGCCAGTGATTTCCTGCAATAGAAAAGAACTTGAGCTTTAACAGCCAAGACTGTCATTTCCATTTTTAAACAGGAAAAATAATTGACTTACTATTGATTGAGTATTAGAACTTGACATTGTTATAATGTTTATTACAGTGATGGGGCCTGACTGGGTTGGGTTTGTGGTGATGTTGGAAGGCCGTGTCTGGGTCAAGCTAGTTATGTTGGGAGGCTTTGTTTGGGTTGAGTTAGTGGTTATGATGGGAAAAATTGTTTGGTTCAGGTTGTTGGTTATGTTGGGAGGCCGTGTTAGGGGCGGGATGTTGGTTATGTTGGAAGGCCGTGTTTGGTTCAGGGTGGTGGTTACGTTTGGAGGCCGTGTTAGGGGCGGGATGTTGGTTATGTTGGAAGGCCGTGTTTGGTTCAGGGTGGTGGTTACGTTTGGAGGCCGTGTTAGGGGCGGGATGTTGGTTATGTTGGAAGGCCGTGTTTGGTTCAGGGTGGTGGTTACGTTTGGAGGCCGTGTTAGGGGCGGGATGTTGGTTATGTTGGAAGGCCGTGTTTGGTTCAGGGTGGTGGTTACGTTTGGAGGCCGTGTTAGGGGCGGGATGTTGGTTATGTTGGAAGGCCGTGTTTGGTTCAGGGTGGTGGTTACGTTTGGAGGCCGTGTTAGGGGCGGGATGTTGGTTATGTTGGAAGGCCGTGTTTGGTTCAGGGTGGTGGTTACGTTTGGAGGCCGTGTTAGGGGCGGGATGTTGGTTATGTTGGAAGGCCGTGTTTGGTTCAGGGTGGTGGTTACGTTAGGAGGCCGTGTTAGGGGCGGGATGTTGGTTATGTTGGAAGGCCGTGTTTGGTTCAGGGTGGTGGTTACGTTTGGAGGCCGTGTTAGGGGCGGGATGTTGGTTATGTTGGAAGGCCGTGTTTGGTTCAGGGTGGTGGTTACGTTTGGAGGCCGTGTTAGGGGCGGGATGTTGGTTATGTTGGAAGGCCGTGTTTGGTTCAGGGTGGTGGTTACGTTTGGAGGCCGTGTTAGGGGCGGGATGTTGGTTATGTTGGAAGGCCGTGTTTGGTTCAGGGTGGTGGTTACGTTTGGAGGCCGTGTTAGGGCCGGGATGTTGGTTATGTTGGAAGGCCGTGTTTGGTTCAGGGTGGAGGTTACGTTTGGAGGCCGTGTTAGGGACGGGATGTTGGTTATGTTGGAAGGCCGTGTTTGGTTCAGGGTGGTGGTTACGTTTGGAGGCCGTGTTAGGGGCGGGATGTTGGTTATGTTGGAAGGCCGTGTTTGGTTCAGGGTGGTGGTTACGTTTGGAGGCCGTGTTAGGGGCGGGATGTTGGTTATGTTGGAAGGCCGTGTTTGGTTCAGGGTGGTGGTTACGTTTGGAGGCCGTGTTAGGGGCGGGATGTTGGTTATGTTGGAAGGCCGTGTTTGGTTCAGGGTGGTGGTTACGTTTGGAGGCCGTGTTAGGGGCGGGATGTTGGTTATGTTGGAAGGCCGTGTTTGGTTCAGGGTGGTGGTTACGTTTGGAGGCCGTGTTAGGGGCGGGATGTTGGTTATGTTGGGAGGCCGTGTCTGGGTTTGGTTTGAGGTCATGTTAGAAGATATCCAGCCTCCTGTGGAGTTGCTGCTACTCGTTGTATTGTTCCCATTGACTCCAATCATCAGGCATGCTATCCCCAGGATAGTCACATAGATCCAATTGCTCCTCATCAGTTAAGTTTATTTGCTTATATATCTGTTAATCCTGCAGTTTTTTTTACCTGTAATCAAAAATTTAAATTACATGTTTCAGCTTGTATACTCAAAACCAACAACAAAAATGTTTACATTTTAGGTTATTTAACATGTATTTAAAAATCAATTAATGGCAGGCAGACTTTATTTGAAATACTCATTCATTTCATTGCAGACACAAATAAACATTAGCCTGGATTCCCAATTCCCCCTAGTTTAACAGAGCTTATTAAGTAATATCTTATTGATCAATTTTAAGTCAATTTAACATTAACAATTAAACCCTAAAACTAAGATATGTGTGTTGCTTAACATCTTTACATTGCTTTGTTTCAGCAGTGGTTGGTTCTTTTTTATATATATTTTATTTTTTTTAGGAACCAAGATGCTATCTTAGCTATACTAGTAATGTATGCAATCTAAGAAGTTGAGCTTAACTAATGTGTATTTTCAATTGTTAAATGCAACCAAGTGTTACACCCCAGTATTTACTACACAGTGCAACCATTTAACTTCCTTACAATGGTAAAGAGCAACGAGATCAAAATTATAAAATTTGATGAATCCTCAAAACTCATCCTCAATTATGAGGATATAGTATATAGTTATTCCATAGTCAGTAGCTTTGGGGAAAAAAGGGTAATTTGGACATCATAGCACTGACCAATAACACAAATATATTTTTCACAGCAGTCAAAAAAAAAACTTGTAAATAAAATAAAAAAAATAAAAATAAATAACTGTCACTATTTAATATTAATTAAATACAAGGTATTATATACAAAAGACTTATATTCACTGCTACGAACTGATGGCGGTCATATAAGTACGATTTAAACCATGCTAATGCACCAGTTTGCACTTGTATACAAAGGCATAGGAAGACACAGTGGTTCCAACAGTTATTTGGACACCTACATATTTTGTTATCTGATGCAATGACATTCAGACATTAGGCGACCCTCCTACATGGTATAAGGTATGTATATCAAAGTATCATACCATTTCTGATTGTATGAATAGACTTAATCTGTTAAGTCTTGTTATAATGCAATGTCATTACACATATCTGTCTCTAGATTCCCAGTAGTGTAGTCAATAAGTCAACATATGCTTGTAAAAAAAGTTTAAAGCATTTCTTACCAGCGTCTGAGATGTTCTGGGAGTTTAGGATCAATGATGGAGGTGTCAGAACTTCTCTGGCTTTAACAATTCACATTCAGGGAGGGACCTGAAGGGTTGGACTCACCGGTTTCAACTTCAATTGTTTTTTTTTTGTTTTTTGTTTTTTTACTTCAGACTTCGTCATTTGCACAATCGAACGTAAAAGCAAAATCAACAAACATTATTATAGCGGGAATAGCTCTGCAGCTCATACTGACACATTCCTGCTACGCCTTTCAGTTCCACTACTACAGCTTTTCCAGTGACGCTGTAAAATAACTGAAATAATTACAGCTTTTATTTATTTATTTATTTGTGTACCATCATCAAGTGATGCACTGGATTGACAAGTTTTCGTCTTCAGGAACATATTCTGACAATACTGTTCATTTTCACATAATCAGCATAAAAATACAAAATATACTTCAATGTATAAAATTTATCAAATAAATAAATGAAGACAAAAAGACTGATAAATCTCACTGACTCATTGTCAGATGTTTTTTCTCTTATAGGAAGGCAATGCCATACTAATGTAACATGTTCTTATAGTAGTATTTTTTATTTTGGCTGGCATGTTAAAATGGGTTATTGCAGTACTGTATGTCAGAGTTGAGTGATGTCGTCTAATCACTGCCTCCAGCCTTTGTTCAACAGTATGTGCAAACTGTTCTACAAACGTTCACTCAGGGTGAGGTTTACAAATATGCTCTGTTGTTTCCAGTCGTTTAAAATTTGATGTCAGAGCAAGATGTCATCCATCAAGAATTACACTGAAAGAAATAAAGGGACAACATCCCATTTGTTCTTTTCGGCACTGTTACTCCTATTTTAGGAAACTTTACTCAACCCTGTATGGAGTGTTATTGATTTTATGTAAGATCTACAGCATTGATGAAATAGATCAGCAAGTTATTTTTGAGCTGTTTTACCAGTTTCCTTGTCATAGTTATATAGATATATCAAAGCAACTGCGCTGACTGAAGTTTTCACCCAGACAAAAGACAAATAGGTGAAATACCAGAGGCTCCAAATACAGATCACAAACATACAGTCATGTGCATGATCGGGACTGGCGTCCAAAGAATTTGGTTTCTTTCACACACCTTTTGTCATTTATCTTCAGACTGGCAACATGGACAACACCGCAAAACTGTTTTAAGTAGCTTGACGTGAAGAATTTTCTTGACTAGTCTTCTCCTCGGTTTATACTAAAGGAACAGATGCATGTAATGTATATTATCATATGTACAGTGGCATATTAGTTCAACCCCTACAGCATCTGAATCATGCAATTCTGTGGACTTTTACTATGTATGTGATTCAGAGATCCATCAAATGTTCATCAGATGAAGTTTAGCTTCAAATAAAAGCATCGCTGCTCAGGTTTAACAGCAATCCATCACTCTCCGGCTGATGCTTCTCCAACGCAAAGTCAAAGTCAAACACAAAACCAATGCGTTTAATTGGTGTTACATAGACGAGACTACACCAACAACAACAGTAGAGAAGTGTCTTTGACAGCAGTCAAGTAAATGTGTTTTGATAATATTCCTGTTAAGTTCTTAATGAAGGCTTAATGAAGGTTCAAAATGTCCAGTATTTAAAATGCTTTAATATAAATATAACATTCCTATATATATATATATATATATATATATATATATATATATATATATATATATATATATATGAACACACCCTTATGTACAACGCAGATCGTGTCTTGTTCTGACACAACAAGTTCTTTTCTTCTCTGAGAGACAAAAGCAGGTGCATCACTGAGCAAAGATAGCACACTTACGTTAGCATCGTGTTCAGCAGTCAGTGAAGCTGCTCGGGCCTGTCAGAAACAATAACACAAATACTAGAATGAGCATGAAAGACATATCTCTGACACTGTGAAAAATATGTCAGACTTTAGCCAACTGTCTTCATTCACAAGACTATAAAAAAAAGGCTGAACTGTAGGGGGGAAAATTCATAAAAATTGATAAGGGACTGGTTATTTCCATTATCCTTTAAGTGTTTTAACCAAAACAAAATTATTACTGCTAAATCTTTCAGAAATTGAGTTTATTTATCTTGTAAATGCACAAAATGTGTCACTTATAGATTAATTCTCTCAGAACAAATCATGTTATCATAATTTTACTTCATATTAAATTAGCTTAAACAATGTTAGAAAGCAGGATGTAAATAGCCGAAGATGATGTGTTTTCGTTGTAAGCCTCTTCTGGATGTTGTAAGAACGATCAAAGATTGCCAAATATCCTGATTATGCAAATTAGGGAATCTTTGCAATAAGAGACCAAAACTGTTTTGGGAGGGATGATGCAACTGGAGTTCAACTATAGAAAGACAAATATTATCTTTCAAACGTCATGTGTGGCTTTTTGATTGAAAACAACTTGAAAGGTTAATAAATTAATAAATAAATAAATACAAATAAAACATCCAAACTACACTGACAGATGTTTTGGCTCAACTTTGCTATTTCAAAGATAAATAACACAATTAATTTCAAATCCATCCACATGAAGTCAGAAAGTATTAATATTACAGACTAGAGAAACCTGATACTGGCAGGTAACAGTGAAGAGACTGGGTCATGCTTTCTTCCCATGAAGATTCACATTATGAAGTTTCTTGCGTCCAGGAAATGACTCAGCACTAATGGAACACAGTGATTGTAAAGCTTGGATTAACGCCACGAAACCTGGAGACACACCTCAGTGAAATTCACATACTTCCTATCTCCACTGATCTGTGTCTGATTAAAATAGAAATAAAGTGTGTCCACACCTTCAGACGTCTTCACTGACTCATTTGAAACTAATAGTCGCCAGATAATAGAATTATATAATTCCTTTGACAATTAATATGAAAAGATATCTTCAGTTTTATATGCAATTCAATTTAATTATATGTCCCATAATGTATTCATTTTAGGTTACGTCATTTTTAGAGTACATGCAATATACAGCTTTTACTGAATACTTTCATTAAGTATTGTGATATACAAAAAAATCATTTGAAAATCTGACAGCAGAAGAAAAAAACAACAAAAACATTGTGTAAATCTTTACTTAAAGCTTTTATATATAATTGGTGCTGGGCAGATTATTTACATGTCGGGTGAATTGCCCTAAAGTGGGATACTGCCTAATGTGGGACACTTAAGGTTTGGTGTTTGCGCCTCACAAATGTACATTCATAAATGAGGGTTGAGGAATCATCAAACTGTGTGGACACCACCCAAAGGTCAGGAGTTTTGACAAACTTGATATGAAGGAGTATAAATTCATTTTAAACAAAACAATCCTGCTACTTGTTGTCCTAGTGTGCTTATTATATGTTTGTCCATGTATTTTATATTTTAATCACATTTCCTGCTGTCCCACTTTAGGAAATATGGTTTGTAAAGTGGGACAGTATGATTAGCCTAATGTAGGACAGTACTTCAGTCACTCAAAAATGTGTGGAGGGGCATGGTTGATGGGGCAAATATGATGATTTACAGGGTTTTAGTGTTATTATGTAGTATTAGAATGGTTATCTGATGTTCTATGTGAACACCATTCTAAGCTTAGAACTGCTGAAAGGGCGTGGTGCAAGTCCAAAAATACTACTGTCCTTAATGTGTATCAGTCACTCCTATCTTCCTTATCTGCTAATGTCTCCACTGCTAAAATTACATACTACCATAACAAAATTAACCATTTGTCTAACTCTCGCATGCTTTTTAAAACATTTTCCTCACTTCTTTGTCCCCCTCCTCCCCCTCCTGCTTCATCTCTGATAGCTGGAGACTTTGCCAAGTTTTTCATTAATAAAATTAAACACATTAGTGCACAATTTCCACACCACAATCAGTCAAGCTCATATCACCAGCAAACATACACTCATTTACATCCTTATCTTCACTCTCTGAGGCAGAAGTCTCAAAACTCATCCTTTCTAATCACCCTACTACTTGCCCGCTTGATCCTATTCCATCTCATCTCCTTCAAGCCATTTCTACTGGAGTTATACCTGCACTCATTAACACATCCCTTCACAATGGTGACCACAATGGTCATCATTTAGACAGGCTCGTATAACTCCAATACTTAAGAAACCCACCCTCAACCCATCTCTTTTAGAGAACTACAGACCAGTTTCCCTTCTTCCTTTCATTGCAAAAACACCTGAACGAGCTGTGTTCAACCAAGTCTTTGCATTTCTCCAACCCATTCTCACTCCAAAGGCGTCAAAAACCGAAGCATGGTCAAGCGCCCCTAGCGTCACTTTTATGACGCCAAATGTGCCTCTCGGCGTCGAATATCGAAGCACTACGACCTTCATTGCTTTCAATGGGAAACTTTTGGCGTCAGAATTCGACACGAGGACATGAGATGTTTATCGCTATGAAATCACGTTCAAGAAGTCTCATTCAGCACACATCGCGATACTTGCTATCAGTTCCACAGTTTGGGTGAGTAGTCGTATATACGCTCTTTTAATGCCTTTTATAAAATGTATTCTGTCTTATTTATTAATCAAATTAGTGCCATATGTTTAATCGCTGTATTATATTGGTCATCCGCGGCTGTCTTTGAGTTTCATTGCGTTTAAATAAATGAACACAGCTGCTAATTAGTCTGATTAAACTCTATCTGTCACCTGACGTGCCATAGACCTTCGAACAGTTTTATATTATTATTAATTTCAGGATTAATGATGTAAGTTGTGTTTGTAGTAAAATCATGGTAATCACGACACTTACAATAGTAATAAATGAAATGTGAAGTTAAAACACCGTAAACAGGACATTAGTAACTGTAACTGTAGTTTTACTATGGTATATTAATAATCAATACAATAATCACCAAACCAGCTATGTTTGTATCACTGTAATGTTAGTGTTTTTATGTGCTTTTATATGACAGATATCACAGTAATCATATGTTCTGTAGCATGCTTTTAATACCTTTTAATGTAAATCCCAAAAAAAAAAATAAATAATAAAACATGTATTTTTCCATTTTGCAGTTCATTCATATCAGTTTATATTTATATATATATATTTATATATATTTATTATATCTAAATATTTTGCTCACAGATCATTATTAACATTCTTTATATAATTAAATTTTATTTACTCTCCCCATTTTATTTGTTTTATTTTTATTTTTAGCTGAAAAGACGTAAAGGCAGTCAGCCCAGTGGTGTTTCTGGAGAGGGATTCCTTCAGAAATGGAGAAGACAGAAAGCTGCGGAGGCAGATATATGCAGCAGTAAGTCTGTGATAGTTTGTCCCTTTTATCAAACATTCCTGCTGTTATAATTTGTACAGCATTTGTTGTTTCTTAAACTGTTGCACTGTCCAAATACCCATACTTGCCATCTTTGCACTTGACCACTTGATTACTTATTTGACGTCTTTCCTGTATTTTGCCTAGTGTTAGAGTGAGCATGATGACCACAAGTGTGTGTCGAACTTTTCATGACCTGATGACTGTGTTTCCCAATCCTGATCCTGGAGAAGCCCAGCACTGCACGGTTTTGGTGTCTCTCTTATCTGCCTTGGAGTCTTCACTGATGAGCTGATGAGTTGAATCAGGTGTGTTTGATCAGGGAGACATCTCAAATGTGCAGTGTTAGGCTTCTCCAGGACCAGGATTGGGAGCCACTGCCTTATGGGACACTTATGTGTTTACAGAGATTTTTAATATCTAATTATCAATATTTCACATACTGTACATTGGACAGCTTCCCGTGACCTCTTGTGAGATCTCAGCAAAAAGTCTGACGATTTATTCCAAAACATGATGCATGATGGGATACACTAAGCTTTGTATAGTGCTCCGGAGCAGTATTGGAGAGGTTTAGTGTGTGTTAAGGACGCTGTGCTTTGGCATTATTAAGACCGGGGACAGTCTTGTTCACACACTGTCATGTACACACACTCTCAAGTGGCCAAGACTGCAAGTGTGGGTATCTGGACAGGGTCAAAGTCTTAAAAATGATCCCTAAACACATCACAGTCTTAATAATCCAGTTTAACACTTGTATGATATTGTACAAGCCCCAGGACGGTCTCATCTGACACTATCATAGAATTCATATGACTATAGCTTGCTATTAATTACTTGCTTTCAATAATGGATGCATTTAACATTTAATTATACAGCATCTTTACAGAGGCTGCTTTTATGGTCTAAACAAAACACAGTGTAATGTATAAGTTCAATGTAATTTAATATTTCCTTCCTTTCTGTCTTACAGGATTGTTTGAGGATAACGCTGTAGCTCCATCATGCACAAGGACTCACCTCGTTAACCCTTTATCACCCACACACACAGAAATGGTCCCTGGATCAGTGATTAGACTTTGCAGTGGTTTGATTTTTGCAGAAGATGTAACTTTGTTTTAATTATAAGCTCATAATGAATACATTACAGAACCAGTGATGAAAACAATAGTTAAAAATAGCGCTCCATATTAAAAATATATTGCACACTTGACATGCATGTCTTCATGGTGTTTTTTTGTGAGTTTACATTGTATTGTATAACATTTTGGTCACAACACTTTTTCCAGTGTTCTCTGAAAGACATACTTTATTTACTGTTTTGTTTTTTAATAAAAGCATTTTCATTTGCATACTGAAAATAGTTAATGATTACAACATAACTGCCTTTTTATTCTTTATGGTGGCAAAAACGAGCTTGGTGACAGAGGATGCAGTGTAGTAATTTGGGCATGTTGTCTTTAAATGAGTTTGACATATCAATAAATAATGGAAGATCCTTACAAAAATATGCATGTTTATTATGCTTTATGTATTTATTTGTTCATTCATTCATTTATAATTTCAGTTTTTATTCCTAGAGTTCAAATGGTAGAGAATGCTAAATCACAGAAACACAAATGTGAACAATTTTAACTTTAAAACACAATGTAATATACAATGTAAATTTTAGAAGCACGTCATTTGATTAGTAAATATATTTGTCTTTGGTCAAAAAAAAAAAATACAAATCTTAAAAATGTGTCATATTTATTATAGAGGAATCTGTCTGTTGGATACAACTGCGACTGCTGGGCATGTGCACATCAATATTGCCCAATGTTTGTCAAGCTGAACAACGGAGGAAGGTGAAGACGTTAATAAAACAGAATCTAATAAGTAGCAAGCTTAAACTATTGTTAACCGAATCTATCCCTTCAGCCGAAAAACGAAAGACGTCGGTCACACATGGATAGGGAAGTGTGACGCTGCTGCTCAGCTTTGATGTCATTGGCTATGAATTTTCAGGACAGTCTGTGGTTGGACTATCTTTTAACCCATATTAAACAGCGCATCATGTTAAAAAGTATGTTTTGCTGCTATCATCACATTAGTAATATATTAAGTCAACAATGAAGTGTTGCTATCTTGACAAAAATGACATCTTTAGCGAGATCCTAATCCTAACCCTAAGCATAACTTCAATGAACTACAAAAAACAGCCCCCTAGTGTTGCCTTTGCATAGATAGAACGACGGAGGCTTGTGAGTAATGTAGTTTAAAACTTTTTATTAACGAAACGAAATAAATTATTTATTTTAAGGAAAACTGGATATCTAAATATGTTTATTGTGCAAACCTCTATGATATATTTGAGAGGCAGGCTGAAATGTGGTATTTTACAGTGAGCAATATTTAAAATGCCTTTATGTCAGCTTTCCATTTATTTCTGAAAACTGAGCTCAACATTATTTTATCAGCATAGCATAAGTAATAATCCTGCCCATTTTCTCTTTGATATGTTAATTGGACTCTGATTTACAGCCATTTGAAAAGTATAGTTTTGGGCTCTTCCGGGGGGTGCTACTGGGCCCCTGGGGGTAGAAGGGCAGTAAAACCTACATATATGTATTCTCCTCATCATGGACAACAAACTGAGCTGAGTGACATTTATATCTGACAGTTTTCACAGTCCTCTGTTTTCTATTCTATTCATCATGGTTATTATACCTTTTTGACGGGACATTGTGAGGCCATCTGATGAAACATTGAAAAATTAGAAAGAAATGATTTAATAATGAAAATAATAGATTATTTATTTGATTATTTAGCAAACTATTTAGCAAAAATCAGTGTAAAAATGTCCTCCTCACCCCCGTATCTTGCTCCTCAGGTGCTGGACATCAGTAATGTGCCTGCTCTTGGTTTTAATGCAGTACAAGATCCCATTGATCATTCCTGCTACATTCTCAGTTATCCCTCAAGTGTTTGTAACTATAAAGCCCATGGCACCATCTTGTAATGCAGAATAATTAATCTCGTAACTCCCTTTATTTCACAAAAAATTTGCATATTTGTTACTAAAATATAAAAAAAATTACTTTCTGGTGTACTGATGTCCCAGATGTTAATAATCCGATCAAAAATGTTTATGTCTTAAATAAAAAAATAATACCAATAATTAATATGTTGTTTTTCCAAGTCTAAAATAAACACATATGAGCCTACCTAGTAAAATTATGTATTTACCAAGAATCTTCAGAACACAATATTCACCATTTTCATTTTATTGAAGCATAGACTATAAAGTTGATAAAGTAGCATCAAGACAAATAAGATTCAATGAAAATAATTATCATCAAAAATACATTAACCTCATATATAAATCAGTTCACACAGATGAGTGATGAAATGTCCTTAAAAGTCACACAGTCCCATCCAGTCAACTGTGATACAGATCATGTGATACATATAAGACATGAGATACTGTTCCAGAAAATAATGATTCCCATCATCACATCTAAACTGGTTTCATCTCCCCATCGTGTTCTCTTCTCTCGTGTCTGGAAACAGTTTGTGGCTGATGTCCAGCACTGATGAGGTGTAGCTTGTTCTCAGCCAGAGGATCTCTCAGTCCTAAGATCCCAGACCTGGTCAAAGTAAAACAAGCAATCCAGATGAAGTTGTTTAATGGACAGAGAGCTCAGCTTATGTTCTGTGTGATTTTAGCAGGGTGAGCAACTATGACCCTTGTAGTACTGTACACTTACCATTCTTCAAGCTGTTTAAGATCTTTTGAGAAGCTTTTCTCTGAAGACAATTTACCACATCCTCTTCTTTCACTCCTTTCAAGAGCATCACTTGGTCAAAACCCCTCATTTGGCTGATGAGATCATCTGTACAAATTAAAATACTGCAATAAAAATTAAAGAATTAAGAAAAAGTTACAGAGGCAAAGGTCTTGCTCATGAGACTGCATTAGCATGTGTAGTTCTCAGAGACTCTAGAATTCATCTGTTGTTGCAGTAAATGTGTTTTTTTCCTCTAGAATCTTTCTCCAAAGTTCCTGACTTCTCTCACAAATGTGTTTTAGTCTGTGCAGTGTAAGGCCTGGCTTCAAACCAATCCACTATCAATTCACAATTTATAACATAACATTTAGAAAACAATGAAATAATGTACATTGGTGTTTATATCAACTAAACCAATTTCATGATAATTGTCTGCTTTTAAAACAGGTGGTGTGTTTTTAAAAACATAATATTAAAAATGTCCAGTCACACTTTGCTAACATGCTGTAATTGTAATAGTATAAAAAGAAATCAAGGCTGACATGACCAGTTCTGTGAGAGATCATCATAAAATGTTGTATAACACAGCATTGCTTCAACACACACATACCAGAGGACTTCTGTTTGTTTGAGCACAAGATGGCTGTCTTCATTTCTCATCCTGAGCAAATCCTTTCCTTGGTCTTCCTTCTCTTCTGTGAAACAAGATAATCTCTACTTACTCTGTGTGCAAATAATATTGCTCATTAAACATAATTAAGTTAATTTAAAGTAAGATTCAGACCAGAGCATTTGAGGAGTAAATGTTGATTAAAAAAAATATTCTAAACAAATGTACCTGGGAAGAGCTGATCATGGCAAGATTCGCTGAGACTCAGTAATAGCTCTTTTAGGTTTTAGGAAGGTTTGTGAGGGTTGGCTCTTGAGTGAGTTGTTGAGCTTGATATTTTAGACCTGAAAAAGAAGAACAGAATTAGGATTATCTGCAAAAAATCCTGTAAGACAGAAAGAAGGAAATATTATTAATTACGTGCAGCTTGTACATTACACCTCTGTAAAGATGCTGTATAATTAAAAGTTAAATGCATCCATTATTGAAAGCAAGTAATTAATAACAAGCTATAGTCATATGAATTCTTTTGATAGTGTCAGATGAGGCTGTCCTGGGGCTTGTACAATATCATACAAGTGTTAAACTGGATTATTAAGACTGTGATGTGTTTAGGGATCATTTTTAAGACTTTGACCCTGTCCAGATACCCACACTTGCAGTCTTGGCCACTTGAGAGTGTGTGTACGTGACAGTGTGTGAACGAGACTGTCTTAATAATGCCAAAGCACAGCGTCCTTAACACACTAAACCTCTCCAATACTGCTCCGGAGCACTATACAAAGCTTAGTGTATCCCATCATGCATCATGTTTTGGAATAAATCGTCAGACTTTTTGCCGAGATCTCACAAGAGGTCATGGGAAGCTGTCCAATGTACAGTATGTGAAATATTGATAATTAGTTATTAAAAATCTCTGTAAACACATAAGTGTCCCATAAGGCAGTGGCTCCCAATCCTGGTCCTGGAGAAGCCCAACACTGCACATTTGAGATGTCTCCCTGATCAAACACACCTGATTCAACTCATCAGCTCATCAGTTAAGACTCCAAGGCAGATAAGAGAGACACCAAAACCGTGCAGTGCTGGGGTTCTCCAGGATCAGGATTGGGAAACACAGTCATCAGGTCATGAAAAGTTCGACACACACTTGTGGTTATCATGCTCACTCGAACACTAGGCCAAATACAGGAAAGACGTCAAATAAGTAATCAAGTGGTCAAGTGCAAAGATGGCAAGTATGGGTATTTGGACAGTGCAACAGTTTAAGAAACAACAAATGCTGTACAAATTATAACAGCAGGAATGTTTGATAAAAGAGACAAACTATCACAGACTTACTGCTGCATATATCTGCCTCCGCAGCTTTCTGTCTTCTCCATTTCTGAAGGAATCCCTCTCCAGAAACAACACTGGGCTGACTGCCTTTATGTCTTTTCAGCTAAAAATAAAAATAAAAATAATAAAAAGGGGAGAGTAAATAAAATTGAATTATATACAGAATGTTAATAATGATCTGTGAGCAAAATATTTAGATATAATATATATATATATATATATATAAACTGATATGAAAGAACTGCAAGATGGAAAAATGCATGTTTTATTATTTATTTTTAATTGCATTTTTTTTTTTTTTTTTTGGATTTACATTAAAAGGTATTAAAAGCATGGTACAGAACATATGATTACTGTGATATCTGTCATATAAAAGCACATAAAAACACTAACATTACAGTGATACAAACATAGCTGGTTTGGTGATTATTGTATTGTTGTATTGATTATTAATATACCATAGTAAAACTACAGTTACAGTTACTAATGTCCTGTTTACTGTGTTTTAACTTCACATTTCATTTATCACATTGTAAGTGTCGTGATTACCATGATTTTACTACAAATACAACTTACATCATTGATCCTGAAATTAATAATAATATAAAACGGATCGAAGGCACGTCACGTGACAGATAGAGTTTAATCAGACTAATTAGCAGCTGTGTTCATTTATTTAAACGCAATGAAACTTAAAGACAGCCGCGGATGACCGATATAATACAGCGATTAAACATATGGCACTAATTTGATTAATAAATAAGACAGAATACATTTTATAAAAGGCATTAAAAGAGCGTATATACGACTACTCACCCAAACTGTGGAACTGATAGCAAGTATCGCGATGTGTGCTGAATGAGACTTCTTGAACGTGATTTCATAGCGATAAACATCTCATGTCCTCGTGTCGAATTCTGACGCCAAAAGTTTCCCACTGAAAGCAATGAATGTCGTAGTGCTTCGATATTCGACGCCGAGAGGCACATTTGGCGTCATAAAAGTGACGCTAGGGGCGCTTGACCATGCTTCGGTTTTTGACGCCTTTGGAGTGAGAATGGGTTGCATAAACACACCCGAAAACAAACCTGTCAGGTTCCTCTTGGAACGATATACGTTGAAAAAGAGACAAGTACGAAAGAGGAGAGGGAGAAAAGGGAAAATCTTTGAAAAGCTAAACAATGTGCGAGGTGATGCAGTGTGTCACTAAACATCTGAAACCAATTAATTCTGTTGTTTATGAGAAGGGGAAAAAATGCACTTTATTATAAACTAAGTTTTTACATTTTCTGAAGACAATAACTTGGGTAAAACCCATTTCCACAATGTTGTAGATGGTTGTAAGGGTGTTGCGAAATGGTTGGTAATAGGTTTTAGGTGGTTGCCTGCCAGGATATTTTGAGTAGCGACTTAATGGTCCAAGTCTACATTTCTCACCAACAAAAAATCTATGACGTTCTAGTCTCATAGATACGTCTCAAATCCATGTGGAAACCATTTCTAACTCAGAGTAAAATAATGATAATAATAATAGGCAACTGTGACTTTATATCTCACAACTAAGACTTCATATGACTCTCATAATTGGGCTTTATAGATCACAATATGAATTTATGTCTCACAGATGGAGCTTTATATCTCATAATATGGCTTTGTTTCTCCTATTATGACTTTATATCACAATATTGACTTTATATCTCACAATATGATTTCATATCTCACAGTTTGGACTTATATATAACAGTATTGTCCATCACAATATGATTATGCTTAACAAATATGTCTTTATATCTCTACAAATGTGACTTTATATTTCATAATATGACATTATGTACCTCAGTAGTTATTTACTGTACATCTTAAAATCTGACTTTTTTATCTCATACTTTGTATCTCACAATATGTCTTTGTAATAACATGACTTCATCTCACAATCATGATTTTTTTTTAATATGAGATTACATATCTCTATATTGTAACCTTAAAATCTTATTTTATGTTTTATACAGTATATATAGTTTATCTCTCAATTATGGTTATATCTCATGACGTCAATACATACTGTCTAAGATTTTAATATCTCATACTTTGAGTGAACAAAGTTTATCTCTCTATTATTACTCTATATCTCATATTTTTTCCTTTTTTTTTTTTTTTTTTTTTTTACTTCAAATCTTATTGTTTTAGTGTTTACCCAAAGGCAGAAGGCGGCTTTCATAAGTCTCTCTTTGAGTGCAGGTGAATAGTATTTTTTTTTAACATATTTTATCATATACCAGGCATCTCAAGTTTGATCACTTAAAAAGTAATACCACATTTCTCCTCAACAAACTGCACAGTTTGTGGTGTCATTCATGCCTGTAGCACAAACAATGTGGGATGAATTACTCATTAAACTTTGAAACCTAAGGATGTATAATTGCAATTAGAACCACTAATGAATCACTCTGTACATTTGGATGTTTCTCAGTAACTTGCCCTTGGTCAACTTTCTAGTGTGAATATAGTGCATGGGAGTAGGTAATAACCTTACTGTGAATTGAAATGATCTAATTATCTTTATTTGATATGTCTGAATGCAAAGATAACATGAAATTGAAATATTAGTTTGAAATTAAATGCAATGTAGTATTAATACACACAAAAATGAAAATTATTTTAACATTTACTCACCCTTGTGCCATTCCATATCTGTATGAGTATATTTCTGTTGCATACAAAAGAGCAGAGTTTAATAAAACGTTGACGTTTGCTATTACAGTACTTCCATAGTAAAGGGGAGAAAATATGCTAGTCAATGGCTACCGTTAACTGGTTACACACATTGTTCAAAATTATCTTCAATTATAAGTACAGCAGAAGAAAGAAACATAATACAGGTTTGGAACAGAATGTTTATTTATTATTATTATTATTATTATTTTATCATATTGAACATACAGCTATTTGGGAATCACTTTCCATTTATACGTTTTTCATTTAAAAGCTAAGGGAAATAGAAATATACTGTAAATGATGTCATTTCACACAGGGAAGACGTTAGTAAATCACGGTAGACTGAAAACACTACAAGTCCGGGCTTGTTATCAAATCACAAAGGTGTCAACGAGTGGCAAAATAAAGACATTAAAATAGCTCGTTCACGACGCTCACCCTCTGTGTAGGAATTGTTGTTGTATTCCCTGAGCTCAACACGAATAAATTAACACGTTTAAACAGATGTGTGGGAAAGACCAGCTACTCATTCATCTGATCTCTTTCGTGTCATTTCTCTCATTACTTCAGGAAACCCAAATCACTGCAGTCCATATCACGCAAGTTTGTTTGCTAAAAGAGGGCTTTCTCACTTTATTTGGGTCAATACTTTTAAAAGGAACACTTTATAAACTGAAGACAATGTGACATTTAAGACCAAACACACTGCACGATTTTAGCAATATAAGATAACTGCATGTCACATTGTGCGACATGGAACTAATAAATGGCTACGACGTGTGTAGATTGTACAATGATAACACCTGTTGACTCGTATGCTACGATGCACATTCCTACGGAAGAATAGACCTTCATCAGCATGCGCTGGTGGTAAACAAAAAGAGCATGATTGAACATGATTGAACATGGTCCATCTCACCTCCTCCACCCCCCAAACCACAGTCAACATTAACACATTACAGAATAAACTGAATTTGTTTTTGTTTGTTTTGGTTTTTTGTTTATGTATAGGTTAACATTTATATAAATATAGTATATTTATAGTCAAAATCTGTCAGTAGGTTATTTGTGTGTAGGTACAGTATTTATGTAAAGCATTCTTATAGCTTGTACTTTTTTAGTTCAGGTATATATATATATATATATATATATATATATATATATATATATATATATATATATATATATATATATATATATATATATATATATATATATATATAGTATATTTATAATCAAAATCTGTCAGTAGGTTAGTTACTGTAAAGTTTATACTGTTTTACTTCATTGTTGTATGTCTGTATTTATGTAGCATCGTGGTCCAGCGAGGCATAATATTTTGTATATACAATATTCCCCACATGTAGCGGAATGACAATAAAGCTTGAGTTGAGCTTGTATTTTTCTATGCCTGCTGAAAAAAAAATGGAAGAAGCAAAAGAGGAAGTCATAAGAGCTTACCTTAAGCAGTTTTATATTTTAGTGCCATGTTGCAATTCATGTCATATTTTTATTGTTGGGTTAGTAAAGGTGAATTGAAGTAGCAAACACATTGTGCGATGATCACGCTGTATCGTAGGCTATCTTTGGTCGCAAGATTGGGACAATGGCCGTCTTTGAACTGCTCTCACTGTAGGAGCCACGATCACAGAAATCACCACGATCATTTCATGATGCCAATGTTTCGTCTGGGACAGACGAAAAATAGTGCAGTGTGTTCAGAGTTTTATAGTGCAGAGTACAGTATGAGGACAGACCTCTCAATTTTTCTTGTTGAGTCGATAAATCAGTATTTGACTTTAAACGCTAACCACATCGCGCGATTTTCAACTGTCCTAGATGAAAGGTCAAAATTGAGAATTAATTATTGCGATTTCTGTGATCGTGGCTCCTAATCGGTGGCCCTGTGTCATACAGAGAGAGAGGTTCAAAGATGGCCGTTGTCATGATCTTGTGACAACGTTACAAGATCATGTACAATCGCCTACGATACAGCATGATCATCGCACAATGTGTTCGCTACTACAATTCACCTTTACTGACCAACCAATAAAAATGCGACATGAAATAAACGCGAACGTGGCGCTAAAACTTAAAAATGCCTACAATCAAGCTCTTATGCCTTTCTCTTTCACTGCTTCCATCTTTTTCAGCACACATAAAAAAATAGAAGTGCTAAAGTGTGATTTATCATGCTTTTTATTTACTACTAGCACATGCTGATGACGTTTTATTCTTCTATAAGAACGTGCGTCATAGCATACACGCATGTCGTACACAAGTTTATTAGATCCATGTCACACAATACAGTGATCTTATAGGATTGCTAAAATTGTGCAGTAGGTTTTGGGCTTTAGATATGTGACTGAAAGTGTGTTCGAAGTCTTCCCAACCTCACCCTGCTGGTTGCCCAGCAACCCTTGAGATTTCTGCATTTGGCTCCTTAAAAAGGCTTCGGTGAAGCACCTGAGAGAAATCAACAGCCTTCAGGGCTGGTCTGCTAGCCGCCAGCCACGCGCCGTCTCATTATCTCGCTCTCTCTTTCTCTCTCTGTCTTTAACTTACTATTCACACTTATTTTCATGTGAAATATTATGTGTGTCTCTGAGGACGTGTTAGGGCAAATATAACTGTAAGTCTGCTACTGTTTCCCAACACTGTGACTCGTCTGGACGACTATAAGGTATTTGTAACAAAACACTTTTTAATTGGTTTATAGGTGTTTCGTTTTGAAATTGTTGATGTTTAGTTAATTATTAGTTAGTCTGTTAATCAGTATATTTTTGTTAGATTGAGAAAATGCCTTTATGTCATTTAGGGAACATACACACCGCTGCTAAATTAGGCTGTCAGTTCACCTTTTGGTGCTTAATCCTGTTCTGTACACACAGTTCATCCATGTCCATTACATTTTACCAGAAAAAAATGCATGTAGTAGTGACAATCACATTTGCACTGAATAAATAGTTGCTAATGATCTATTTAAACTAATATCAGAATTGTCTTCTGTATGCGTGTTAAACAGCAGTGAACCAGGTGCGATTTGACTTATTACTGTTGCCAGATCTAATGAGCTTAAATCCAAACATATTATCTTGGAAATAAGTCACATTATCAAAAAATTGTTGTTTACCTGCCTACTTCAACTGGATCACTTTATTTGCTGAGCCCAAACAACAAGTCCAAAGATGCTTAACAAGCGTTGCTTATAATAAACGAACATGGCAACCCTCCTAGAACATCCTCTGCAAAGCAAGTTTCCAAACAAAAACAAAACACAATAGCTCTGTCGACAGTGATTTTATTAAATTCAACAAACATAATCTGGCCACTTTAATGTTACTGTGGTCAAAAGACGCATTCACCTCATATGGTAATTACTGTTATAATGAGATATCAACTTGTAAAAAGCATTCACGTCCTTGAAGAACTCGTAATTGACCTGACCAACCTTAATGCTGAATCTTGTCCAGAAAACCAATCAGAAAGGAGAGTAGATTAACTTCGGTGGACTTAAACTTAAAAAATGCTGTGTATTTAAGTCTTACCACGGAATAGTATTTATGCACACACACACACACACACACATATATGTTTGTGTGTGTGTGTGTGTGTGTGTATTTTTTTCTTTATAACCCTGATAAAGAGAAAAAACACAAATAGCAGGGGAGTTCATTAGCTTGCTTTAAAAATTATATAAATTAACTGAAAATAGAAAAATCGATTTTCAATTCGAGACAAAAACAATCTTACAGTCAACTCTCTGTTTTTGTAAGCAGCCGCATCAGTTTGAAAGGTTCACTAAATGAATACGAGATTTAAAAGCTGTTTTTGTACTCCCGATAAGTAATCGTAAACGAAATATGTGCAATATTTGTCCGCCAGCGAAACTCAAAGCACTCTTGCCCAAATGGCATTAACTCCAGTGCAATAACAAATAATGAAAACAATATTTCCCGCGCCTCTTTGAGGCTCCTTATTTATTTGAAGATTATCCTTATATGAAACATAAACCCTTTTTAATGAATTTGCTTTTGAGAATTCGTCATGAAAACTTTGACAGGATGTGAGCTGAGACCAGCTTGCATGTACATGGCTTGTGACACGCTGTACGATTGTGCTAATTTTGCCCTTAGGAAATAGTTTCACATGTCAGCATATGTCTGTGATTGTGTTTTGTGTATTTGTGCGGGAAACAGAGACCCTTTTGTGGAAGGATCGCTATTGATCGTGTACAGTTCGTCTACAGAAGAGGCATCTCTGATTGAAGCTCTTGAAGGGACATTTGCACTATATTACGTTCGATTTCTCTAGAGTGCTAGTCGGCCTATTGTTCTCTTTTCTGCCAGCAGTAAAATCAATTAAAAGCATCAGCGGAGACAACCTGCAACTCGGCAACAAAGGGCCTGAAAAAGAAAAGAGTACATATAGATAGCATTGATTAAAGTGCAGAGATAACTTAGAAAATAGTCCACATGCTGCAGCTAGCTAATAAACTGCATGGGTCCTCTTTGGATTCGGCATTTGATTTGCTGCAGAAAGCACTAAGAAATAACTAGTCTTTATCAGTGTAAAAATAGCTGCTATGATGCTAATGTTTTGTGTGTGTTTTCTATGTAGCTTCTAGCATGTTGCTAGTGTTTCTACTCATGGTTAATAGTTCCTTCAAGTCCACAGGACTGTATTTAAAAGTACAGGCAAATATTTAATACTTCACAAACAGTGTTCGAAGTCTGTTTAGCCATTTTAGCTGCTAATGATTCCTCGAAGTTTGAGTTAGCAAACTGACATTCTTAAATAAACAACACCTGGCTGATTCAGTATTCAGTTGTCACCTTTTCAAAACATCTTTCCCAAGGCGCTGCAAACTGGTCTGGAAAAATTGAGATGGAAAACACTCCTAGTCAACTGATGCAGCTAACACCAATTACTTACAGCTGAGAGTTAAAATAAATACATATATAGTACTGATTAAAGTGCAGAGAGATAAAAAAAAATTGTCCACATTCTGCAGCTAGCTAATAAACAGTGTTTAGTCATTACTCAGCATAAAATTTTCACAGGTAAATATAAAATAATTCGGGATTGAACATGCAGTTACAACAAGCAGCAGCTCAGTCAGGAGCGTCACTCAGAAAGACGATTGTAACGGTCATATTTTCAAATTCAGTAAGGCGCGAACAGTTGCATTGTCTAAAGTCCTGGATGACACGCAGATTAGCCAATCATGATGAAAGCAATAAAGTAAAAAAACCAATAAGAATTGTTTCAGCGTGGTAACGCAGCAAAATGTATTCAGTTTTATTGTTGTTAATGGTGATAATATTTATAGTCTACTTTTAGATTTTAGAACAGGTTTCATGATCCACCTTTGTAAACTGCTATTATAAATATAATAATAATGATCTTAAAATAATTTAATATTAATAATTGAAAAGGCAGAATTTTATTTTGTATGCTGTTGCTGCTCTTGTGTTTTTGTTAACCTTTTCCCACCGTTCAGCATTAAATGTTGTATCAACGTTGTTTCAACGTTAAAAGAACAACTCACGTTCTTTCAACCATATTTCAACGTTGAAGATCGGTCATGTGCCGGCTGGTGTAATTTGTTCAAGTCTGTCTTTTAAATTATGAGCAAATATTTAATTCTTATAAATCGTGACAGTCTATTTAGCCATTTTAGCTACATTCGTCTTGATGTTTATGAGCTAGCAAAATAGTGCTCATGTTTTGTAAGTAGTTGCCTAAGTGTTTAGCTTTTCTAGCATGTTGTTAGGTTTTCTACTTAAGGTTATTAATTTAAGTTTTAGTGTATTTGAAATTACAAGCAAATATTAATAAACAGTGCTAGCATTTTGTTTAGCCATTTTAACTGGTAATGATTCGTCTTGAAGTTTATGAGTTAGCAAAATGTCATCTTAAAATAAACAACTCCTGACAGATTCATTATTCAGTTGTCACTTCTTTTCAAAACATCTTTCCTAAGGCAGCGTTTGCTCTGCAAACCTGTCTGGAGAATTGAGATGGAAAACACTGCTAGTCAGCTGATGCCAGTGACTGTTAACAACGCTAACCCCAATTACTCACAGTTGAGAGTTAAAAAGAATAGGAGAACAGCTAAAATTTGTGATTTGATTGACTGCTCGAGGGACTGGACACTGAAACAATCTTTCCTCAGCTAGCTCGCGCTGACAGGCGGAGAAATAGAAGTGAAAGGGAAGACACCAAATTACCAGGCACCTTTATCTGCGCTCTCCCAGGTTGGGTGTGATTGTACATTATGTGGGGTAATGATCATGACTGCAGGCGAGTCTTTATACGCTAAAGTGTCTCCGTCTTTTAGGCCCGGGCCTGCGTCTTCGGCTGAGTGACTTTGATCTGGCAATCAGCAAGGTGGAGAAAAGGAAGATGAGGAAAATGACATTTTTAACAGCCAGCTTCGATTTGAGGGATGCAACTTGAGGTTTGGATGTTCTGTATGAATGTGATTATTCTCAGACACAAGCAGTTACTTTAGCAGTATCGAAATGTGAATCTGATAAGAAAAGGATATTTATTTTCTGTCTTTTAGAATAGTTTATTTTTTCTTGTTGTAATCACTTTCTCTGGGCTAAATTAATTGCAGTTCTCAGACAACACGCCCACAAACTGCCCATAGTCATTCCCTTGACTGTCTGATGCGAACAGCAAACAAAGCTGAAGAGCACTATCACAGTCTAGATAGATAGATAATGTTTTTTTCTCTTTTTATTAGTTTACAAATTGCTTTAAAATAAAATTGTATATTATTATTATTATTATTATTTCATAAATATATGGTCATAAATGTTGTTTTATTTATTTTATATTTATTATAATATTTTAGAATATTATAATTATAATATACTAAATCACTTTAAAATGTATTTTTTAATTATAAAATAAATGTATTATTATGATTGTTATTATTAAAAAATGTTATTATAAAAACAATGTTATATTTTTTTTTTTTAATAAATAAATTATTTTATTAAATAATATAAATTAGGTATTTATCGCATATTACCTACATATCCAAATAACAGAATTGTATATTCTGCTTTTATTACATTTTATGTTTTTTTTTTTTCATTTATAAATTATAACTTATAAATTAACTGTTATTATTATTATTGAAAGTAAATACATAAATACATTTTATTATTATTATTATTATTATTATTATTATTATTATTATTATTATTATTATTATTATTACTATTACTAATATTGGTTTTAGATGCCAGCCAGATGGAAAGTAGTAAAAGTTACATAAGAATGTTTATAATTTAAAAAGCTGAAGAAATGTATGCAGCAGTCACACTGTTATTTATTTATTTATTTGTTTATTTATGTTTTATTTATTTATTTTGCTGTTATTAGATATATGTTGCAGCCCTTCGTAAAGTTACCAGCCAGATTATTTCCTCACGGAGTATAATATTAATTTACCTTTGCTATAAAATATAATTGTCAGGTGCTGTTCATGAACTCGTCTAACCCCACCAACATGAGACCTCCTACCACCTCACAGGGGGTCTCCACAACACGTTTACTAGTTAAAATACAAACAAAAGTACTGAATCTCAAACATAATAACAGCAATATTAATAATTCCTTGTTTCTTTATTTAAATGTCAGAGAAAATGTCAGATTTAATCACACAGGTGGCATTACTTCTATTAGCATGCCGAGTCGGACAATAATCTGTTTACTTGAGAATTCTTTCGTTGTGAACCAGACTAATTTAAAAAAGATTTGGCTTGTGTTTCGTGAGAGGCTGTGATATGAAATGTCAACCGCAATTTATCATATCTCTGAGGAAATCATTCTATTTACCTTCTAACCCAACTAACAAGGTTGAATGGACAAACACGTAAATATAAATAAATACAAATGTCTCGTTGTATTGAATAGTCTCTGCTTTCCTGGTTTAGAAAATTGCTCAACAGATTTGTTAGTGCACACTATTTTAACTTTAAAAAAGTTTGCATTTGTAAACACTTTATTCATCAAAAATTAAAAGTGATTACAATTTTTTTTTTTAAATAGAGTAATCACATTTCTACTTACTCTCCATTTTGGCTGACAAATCACGTACAACAAACACAATCACATGGCAGTTAATAACTTTTACAATGAGATGCTGGCTAATTTGTACGAATCTCATTCATACATTTTCGCATGATCTGCTCAGATTTATGTTTAGGGGGGACATTGATGCCCTTTTCCATATGATTCACTTTGTAAAATTTACACAGTGCATGAACTCCCTTCCCTGCAAACACACAAATTCTCATTATTAATTTATTTAATTATTTATTAGGATCTGCTTATGCCGTAGTCAAGTTTATATTAGAGGTGGTCCTTTGCATTTAAAAAATAAATCATATGTTTTTATACATTTCACTTTGTATGAACTTGTGTAGTGTAGATTTAGAAGCTCCAGCTAAAAGAGCGTTACAATAGTCTAACTGTGAGAAAAGGAATTCATCAGCTTTTTTGCGACTGTAAAATTTAAGATAGAACGTAATCTTGCAATATTTCTGAGGTGGAAAAAAAGAGGTTTTAACAGTGCTCTGGACAAAAGAATCAAAAGACATAGTTGCATCAAAGATAACTCCAAGTTTCCTCACTCGACTCTGGATTGAGCCGTCAAGAGTCAGGGACAGACAACCAGCTTTAGAAATTTGACACAGGAACCAATAAGCATAACTTCAGTTTTACCACTGTTAAAACACAAGAAATTATTATCCATCCATATTTTAATCTCAGTTATGCAGTCAGACAAATAAGCAACGTCAAGGCGCTCATGAGGTTTTGAATGAATATAAATCTGCATGTCGTCTGCATACAAATGGTAATGAAAGCCGAGCGATCTCAAAAGGTCGTCTGAAGGTGACAAATTAATGTGAAAAGTAAAGGACCTAAAACCGACCCCTGAGGGATGCCAGTTGAGACAGAGCTAATCTCAGACCTATAACCACCTATCGAAACAAACTGGGAGCGGTCAGTAAAATAAGACCTCAACCACATTAAGACAGTCACAGACAAACCAAACACTCTTTCAAGATGAGTATGTAATCATCCACAATATCAAACGCAGCTCTTAGATCAAGAAGAATAAGAATAGATGTTGCACCAGATAGATTTGTCCGTTTATACAATCTGTCCATGCCCCAGTCATATTTTTGTATAGGGGTGGGGTTAAGGGTGACCTTCATGCTGCTTTTTGTATAAAAGTTGTATGTTTTCGTATAATTCACTTCATACAAATTCTAAATTAATGATTTTAAAAACATTTTCATAAAAAATTAAAATCATATGAATGAAATTCAAACAAAAATGAATTTGCATGAAATCCCTTTCCTACAACCAACACAATCTTATGGCAATCCGTAGCTATTTTACGCTTTGGCGAACTGGTGGCTAATTTGTATGAAATCGAAAATACTAAATTGGGACCTCATAAAAAATAGTTGAGACTGGGTTCCTAACCTCGATCTGTTATGTAACACACCCACTTTTCACTATCCAATCCATTACAAATGGATAAAGTCCCACCCGTATTTATTTTCAGTAGTTTCTGCTGGTTTGAAGACAAAGATATGATGAAGCCTAATATATTTTTAACTGAGGTTAGATGGTGCACTGAATTCTGTGCACTGTATTTCCGCTGTGACCTTTGCCCCCTCCTACTCGCCGTCTGTGTGGGTGACCTGCTGGACGGGCAGCGGTTCTCAGATATTGGGGTCAGCTGAGTGTGTCTTTCCTGTTTGCAGAGGATGAGCTACTCAGGGAAAATGTGCCACCTCAGGGACTAGAAACGCCACAGTTGCAAGTTCCAGATTAGAGTCTATATTCCTCTTCTGGGTCTGATGGCTGTGTATTTTTTCTGCTAAGCTTGTATTTATGTCTCACAGTTGGCGGTGGGCGCCGATCAATTTTTAGATCACCACAGCTACACGATTGTAATTTAATTCCCACCTGCTGTCTACAAAGCAGAGTAGTCTTTAACGCTAATTATTGTTCTTACTTTCCTCAAAAAGACAAGCGAACGGTGAGTGGTTTTAATATAATTCATTGATTTTAATTATTTTCCATGCAATATGTGCAAGCATGTTTGTGTACCATGATTCGAGAGACATTTCCATCTGGTAAAGTGTCAGATAATTATGTTTTCTTCTATTCTTATTATGTCACAAATTGGGGCCTTATAAAGCACACATTATTATGGTATATATGAGTACCTAGAGGCTAGTTGGAATGGAAGGTAATGTTGGGAATTCCAACATCCCTTAATAGGGATCAATGTGCCATTCAAATAGATTGTCAACCTGTGTGCTAATTAGGGCTATAGTGTGTGCCATTATAAAATCCTGAAACCAGCGTTCATTCGTGAGCTTTGCCTTGTTTGATTGGATCATGATTCCCAAATCCATTTTAATAGATTCAAAACCCAAGAGTGCATAATACTGACATGCTAGAAGAAACAGAGCTGACTTTTTTTTTTTACACAACATGGCTTTAAAATCTCTCTGTGTCTCTCTCTCTCTCTCTCTCTGTCTCTCTCTTCTTCAGATATTCAAAGCCAATGCCGGAGTGTATAGCATGACATTATTACCTAGCCATGTCTGCTTTTGAAATGTTTCACATTCTCTGCGAACAAAAGGGCAAACTGGAATCTAATTTTTTTTCTCATATTCTTCTATATGGAAACTTTTAGCATGTAGAACAGATGGATGGATGGATGAATAGACAAAAAGACAAACAGACAGATGAATGAATGGATAGATTAATTAATAGTCAGACCGATAAGTCACCAACAATGAAACAGAGTTACCATAGTGACATTTGGACATTGTTTCTTTTCCATACAGCTTGCATTGCACTCGGTGTGACCTCCAAGCAGCCAAAGTGATGGTGGCAGATGGGTGCGAGTGAGATTGTGCACTTCGATAGCAAGGACAGCCGATATACTCTGGCAGCAGGCCAAGCGTGCTGAGAGGAACCGATGACCTGCGTCAAAACCGGCGCTGGCAGCCCTGACAGCTGTGTAGGAGGGCCGAATGGTCCTTTGCAACTCAAGAGCCCCACTTCACTGTTACTAGCCCCAACCATAAATGGCTAAACATATGGACCATGGGCTTGAAGACAGCAAAGATTGCAGAAATTAATTCAATCATGCTTTTTTGCCTCTTGTTAGGCGCGATGGGATATGTGAACAAACCGTGCTGGGATGGCTAGTGCATTAGTTAACAATATGCCTGCTACTGTACGTCTTACCCAAAGCTATGAATTTTCATGAGGATTTGAGGCTTTATTATTGGAGTTGTGCACTGGGTCTTGACTGATTCTGGCTCGCTGGTATTCACATTTTCCTGTCCTTTTGTAATCGCCCTTTAATGGACTGCTAGTGAGAAACATAATAAACCATTTAGTGGGATTACTGTACTTGAGGACACTAGCTTTCTGACCTAGAAGGAGCTTAGCAATACACAGAAAGAGAAGGACAAGGACGATGCACAAAGGAATGAGGTCAACTTCAACTGGCCTGATGGTTCTCATTGACCCTTTGACCATGTAAAATCAGGTTGTAATGGATACTTGAGAGACAGTGAATAACAGAAATAACCATAGTAATGATCGCCATCATCTTTGTATTTCGTCTACTGCATTATAGACCTCCGTTTATAATAGTTCTCAATTTTCCTGACCTGTTGGTTTCGACCTCAATTGAATGGTGAACTCTTGTTTGTTTTCTTTATATGAGATGTGAACTATTTTTGCAGTACACATCATGTGGTTGTATTCTACCGTTAATGTTATTGCAAATGTCTTTGTTTCACTATAAGATAATAATTTGCTATAACTTTGCACAGCATCAGCCTGCAAGACCCAGTACCTTGACCTAGATGGAATATAACTTAAATAGATAAAATCAAGTCCTGACCTATGGTACATTTTTTTTTTCCTCACCGAACATCGTTTCCCTCGGGAACACAACAGATTATGGAAGTAAAATGAATTGTGGAAAACATTTCATGTTTCTTCAAGATGGGAGGGCTTTAGGGCCTGCATAATATGAGCTTACTGATAAATCATGCATGGTTTCCGAAAATGCAGTCTTGCTGAGTTGCTCAAGGTTGGTCACCGCCATCACAGCCTGTAGTCCTCTACTTTAATAACAACCAGAAAGTTATAATAAGGTCTCTTCATTGATGACTCTAACTCGAGCTCTGGTTTCTAACACTTCACAGTTTAATTATCCTCTTTCCCGCCTCCAGTCTCATCTCTCTCCTTCTGCCCTGAGCTAACAGGTTAAAGAAAGCTTTTGGTACCAGAATGACTATGACATATAGAGAACAGAGCACCCCTGCTTTCGTTTGAGGCCATTTTCCTCTAAGAAATGGGGTTACGCCTTTGTCCAGACTTTTCAAATTACAGTGGAATATTCTGGGAACCAGACTCTGTCATTTTTCCGGGTTCCAAAATTATGCTGAAGACCTTCTCCTGCATAAAAGAGATATGCTTATTTCACCCAGACGCAAATGAAGCCGTCTCTGGACTGTATGCACCTTCGTGTGGCTAAAAGATAACATGGAGAAAATTCATCAAACGCTTACAACCACAGTCGGAGGACTCGAATGCAAGTTTAAGAGTCACACTTGATCACCAGGATAGGACTGTGACCGTTGGCTGGTGTGTGTGGTAGCAGGAAGAAGGACTTTAACAAGATTTCCAATCGCAGATGTTATCACGAATGATTCACTTTGTCTAAGACGGCTTTTGTTAAGGCTAAATTGCAGTGTTCAATAGACTGTGTCAACCCTCTCATTTAGATTTGACTTATCTCGGTCAGAGACCGTTTGATACGACAAGAAGGAAGCACATTTAAGGTTTGAGAGCTTAATAAATAAAGGGCTCAAGGCATACCATCATTTCCTTGTTTAAAAGGCAAAGCGTTAGTCAGGAGGAAAATGTCAGACTGAGGAGCCAAAATACCCAGACAGCGCTTTGGGGATAACAGCAGTTATTGTTAGTGGGTGACATCCAACTGAACTACAATGGGTCTTTGACAATAGCAAACCTTTTTATGCTAATAAAAACAGCTTTTAAGTCATGATTCTTCTTTAGGAATAAAGGGATGAAGAAATAAATCAGGACTTGATGGATTCCCGAGAGTTCACAGAATCGTTTTGCTTCTTTAAATCTGCACAAAATCAAAATGTAAAATATTTATTTTGTTAGTGCACATTGTTAGACTTACAGTGAACAATTTATTCATGCAAGTTAATCCTCTGAAAAAATCAAAATCTGATCATTTGCACCTGCTCTGATGATGTCAGTTTGACAACTAGGGCCATGGCTTGTGCAGAATTTGCTTAATAAGATTGCATGTGTTTTAATCGAGATTGCGATCCTTTAAAGATTAATTGTGCATTCAGAGGAGTCTATAGCTTATGTATTTTTGTAACCCATGTCATAGTTGTACCAGACCTCAAAAATAACCCAAACCATATGGAAAACAAACTATCTACAGCTTCAGAGTCAGACGCTTCTTCCCTCTAGTGTTGCCAAGTCCATAGTTTTACACTACTTTTACACTTTTGCCGTGGGATCCGATGTTTTTCATGTCCGTGAGTTCAAGTGACACCAATACTGTGTATTTGCTGCCCGGAAGGCAGTTTTTACCGAGGTATCACCCCTGAAAATCAACTGTGATAGTTTTGATTAAGAAAATTGGGCAGGTTTTGCTGGGAAAACCTGGCAACCCTGCTTCCTTCACTGTTAAGTTGCACCTGGACTATCGCTGCTAGACAATCTCGACTCAGCAATCCAGAGTAGCTGAGGTAAGCCGGGCGCTTTTCAAACAACACAAAAGTGATTAAAATATTGCCGTTTCCATGTGTACTGTGGCAGCACTATAGATTAGCATGAGCAAGCATCTTCCATCACACTTATATACATGTGTTGAAAGGCAGAGAATAATGAGAAGGATGGTTTTATGATTAGCACAGGAACTCAACCAAGGACACTGCAGCAATAGTACCTGTCAAGCAGCTTAAGAATTAAAAAAGAAAAAAAACTGACAAAAGCTGTCACTGACTGTCAGCTAAGCTAATCTTCACTCTCAAGGCGAAGAGCATCGCCGAAAAACTGAGAGGCAGCTTTGGTTAAATTAGATGAGGGTTAGAACTGAATGACGTCTAGTTTAATGAGGCAAGGTGGTAACTGTCAGCGATGGCACTATAATAACAGATTACAGCAATGAAAGATATAATTTTTTGTAACATTTCTGATTAGGTGCATGTCACCGCAGCCCATTTAAGCATTCTTGAGTGTTAAATGTTATTTAACATCTTACACCATTACAATATTATTTACCTCAGGGAGCAGTCAAGTACATCTTGTACATTTTTTCTTGGACTGTCTTTGATCCATGTTCCTTTTAATATGTGTGTTGTTGAAATGCCACGCTAGGTATGTTAGTATATCCCATCATTCTCTACACCTTAGAGGGCCCCAAAACATTTCGTCTGGCTGTCAACTTATACAGCTTTCGTCAGCAGTGATACCCCCAGAATTGGTTTAATAGCAGACAGATGGTGCTATGCTAGACAAACCATTTGTCACCAGAAAAAAAAAAAAAAAAAATAGAAACGGGTAGTTGAGATGCTAGATGTGATCTGTAACATAATACACGTACTGTATAGGTAGCCTTGTGTGAAAGATGTAAGCTTAATTGTGTTGAATGTGCACTTGGAGTGTACTTCAAATCTTAAAAGTATATTTAAAAATTGTGCTTGCTGATGTAATATTCATAAATACTTAAATACTCCTTCTATGTCAACATAAGTTTTACTTTAAAGTGTAGTGCATGTACAAGTACTGTACATCAGATTCAGTTTGCACTTAATTACATTTTTAAAGTACGTAATTTCCATAAAAAGTTCATAAGAGTGGTGCTTTCACGGAATGAAATTTGGATATGCAGACCAATGTTTCATTTAATATGCACTGAACAAAATTATAAACAACACTTTTGATTTTGCCACCATTTTTCATGATATGAACTCTATGATCTGAGATTTTTTCTATGTACACAAAAGGCCTATTTTTCTCAAATATTATTTTGTCACTAGGAGCTACTTTTTGCATTAAGATTCTTTATGAATACGGGCCCTGGGATTTTTCCAAAATAACCACTATATGGAGTCAAGATATATTTTTGTTGTTGATATGGACTATGTTGACGAGAGTAATGTTCACTGTGAAGCTTAAACTGTGATGTACCTGAGAGAAAACAGAAATGACCATCTGATTTTCACCAGTAAGAACAAAGTATTTTAAAGTTTGTTGTTTTACTGAACATCACAGTTATATATGACATGATAAATAAAGCCTCAAGTTAGGAAGAACATTTTAAGGAAAATATAATTATATTTTCATAATGATTTTTTCCTTCTCAAATCTTCTTCTTGTCTAAACGGGGTGCATCACTTCCCCTCTTTGATAATTACTGTAGTTACCATGTTCTGAACATCACATCCTTTCTTTTGTCCCTAGATGTAATCTACATATATACTTGGACATTATTTATAAAAATTAACTCAAGTTAGCACCAGCAAGCTTGTTAGCTAGACAGTTACATAGACAGTAAAAGAAATGGACACAGCGACCCCATTGGAACTCAATTGAGACAAGTGAAGCCCATTTTTAGCGTTTTTTAGCACTTCCGTTCCTGACGCGCAGACTCAAACGAAGCTTGACGACGTCAGTAACCTGTCTGACAGATGTAAATCTTCTAGTAGCTGTGCGTGCAAACTGCCATAGTTAATCTTGCAGAGACTGCGAGCTTGAGCGGGGAGTTCTTTGGCGTGAGTGAGCAGGAGTAAGTATTCTGATTAATTATTTTGTATAGTATTTTAAAATGTAACGCCAGTACGCCATGTTAAGTTAATTACCTGCGAGCTTCTCCTCCTGTCCGTACGGTAATGCAGAGTGGTTATGACGCAATCGTTAGCCTATTTTTACAAAAAAACTGTTTCTACGGGGCCATAATGTAACATAGAAGGTAATGGAGCCCTTGATACATTGTCATGTATCTTTAAAAATAAATAATGGACAAACGGAGTCTTTAAATGCCTTAGATGTAAAGTTATTCGCTGTCAAAGTGACGCCAAAATGAATGGGAGTCAAAGGGAATGCTAACGCAAGTGAAGTTCTGCTAAAAGATGGCAGCGCGCGGCCGACTTCAACTTCCGGTTGACTTCCTTGCCGCCTGGACAGTTAGCATCAGCTAACAATATTTATTTATTTTCAGTACGGTTTTGAATAAACATTCTTGTCTATCTATTCGTCTAGTTAATCCAAACAATATACATATGTATAACGTTACTGTTGATAAACAATATACAATATAAAAACAATATAAAAACAGACGTCACATAGGACATAGCATTTTAATAAAACTGTTAATATTACGGCAGCGGGGAATTTGAACATGCACGAGTTCTTTTATTTATCTGTGTTAGTTTAATGTTTTTTTTTGTTTTTTTTACCTAAAACACAGAGACGCTGATTGATGTATCTCCATCATCTGCACTCGATCATTTCAGTGGGCTTAAACAGATCACTCTTTACAGTGGATTTAGTTCCCAAACAAATTTTGACCTAAATATGATTTTCAGTTACAATAATTAATCCTAAATTTCGACATTAATAACTTACTTTTAGCAACATCAGATGCACGTGCGCTCACAAGATCTCCCGGTTCTTACTGACCCGCACTAAACGGTTCATTTGAATCCGTGAGTGGTCGACTCCAGAACAGCTGCAATCGGATCATTCTTATTCGTAAACGAATCGTTTGGTGCGATTTGCGATCCGATTTAAAGGTTTATTTTGAAAAGACTCAGTTCGTTCATGATGAATCAGACACTGCTTCTGCGTGTGGGAGCACGTGATATATTATAGGGAGTAACGATATGTTTTATGAAATGTAGTTAAGTTAAAAGTACGATTTTATGCTTTGGAATGTAGTGAAGTAAAAGTTACTCAAAATAAAACTACTCCAGTAAAGTACAGATACTTGAAAAATGTACTTAAGTACAGTAACGAAGTAAAGCTACTCCGTTACTGTCCACCACTGCTAATCAGCATCTTGATATACCACACCCGTGAGGTGGATGGATTATCTCAGCAAAGGAGAAGTGCTCACTAACACCGATTTACACAGATTTGTGAACAATATTTGAGTGAACTAGGCCTTTTGTTTACACAGAAAAAGTCATGAAAAAGCTCATGGGGGCAAAACAACAGTGTTGCATTTATAATTTTGTTCAGTGTAAAATTAAGTAATTAAGAAATTAAGATTTAGATTAATTCATTTGGTGGCTGGTTTCATCCAACAAAGTGCATTCACAGTCTTTATTTTATCCACATGTGTATTCCCTGAGAATCAAGCCCACAACTACTTTGGTTTTACTAGCATCATGTTCGGTATAGCAGCTTAGCATATGGGTAATACTCTGGGTAATACTCTGTTGGAAATCCTTTGAAAGCTAGTAGCTATGTTTTGGATCACGCTAGATTATTTTCTAGCTAGCTTGTTAACCAGCTATCATGTTCCAAAATCTAGCTTTTCCATTTTATGAACAGCTTGGAACCTCTTAGAAACCAGTTACCATGTTCCAAAACACACCTGTACCAGCATTTTCTAGCAGGAGATACAGAATTGTATTTATTTATTTACTTTTCAGATAATGAAGAGCTAAGTAAGCTTAAACCCTAATTCATAGCATTGCAACAACATCCTGAATTATGGACGCCAGTCCCCAGGGGTT
Organism: Carassius auratus; assembly: GCF_003368295.1. Lineage (NCBI taxonomy): Eukaryota > Metazoa > Chordata > Actinopteri > Cypriniformes > Cyprinidae > Carassius > Carassius auratus. The sequence goes on along the minus strand of NC_039264.1, from coordinate 7,880,931 downwards.
TAAGTTGAAATGAATCAGGCTAAGTTTTGACATTCATTAAGTTTATGCATCAATGCTACCAAAACCAATTAGTGTAATCGTCTTAACTGAAAGGCTACCACACATAGAGCTCTTTAAAACCTAGCTACAATGGGATGATATTAAACTGCTCTCCCCGAACAGACCAGTTGAGGATTTATGAGCAAAAAAAAAAAACCTCTCGCAAACACAAGACTCTCGCGGACGATTCTGTAATGAGTCATAAAATATAAATTATGACAATGATGCCATATTGAAAACGAGCCGCTAGTGTTTTTGAAAAAATTAGCATGCAAATTTTCACTTGTACAGTACAAGTTAACAAATTACATTGTTAAAAACACTCTTCCTTTGTGGTTTGCTTTATTGATTCTTCACAGCAAAATGCTAAGCTAAGCTGACAAGTTTGACACATGGCTGACCCTCCGTAGTAATCCACTGGACGTCCGTTTTAACATGATGGGGCAGTCGTGTGTGGGTTTACTTGGACTTATTGATTTTAAACATGCACCATTTTAGATGGATTGCCAATACAAACCAAACACTCCAGCCAAGAAAGGATTCATTCAGCGCTGTTTAACATTCAGCCCACGAGTGCACATATAATTAACTCTTGGGTAAAAATGCCCTCAGGAGAGTCACTGTGGAGTCTCGACGTAGGGCTTCAGTCAACTCTGAATGTGTGTGCGGTCGTGTGAATGTGTGCAGACTTTACAGAATACCACGCTAGTGTAAGTGAATTAGTGTAAATGAATTAGCCAATTAAAAGCAATAACAAGGCCCAATAGGGAACGTAATATTGCAGACCAGAAGCATTCAGACAGCTTCATGAAAATGAGCAAACCACATTCCCCTGCAGTTGGTGCCATTAAATCCAAGATTATAAAATCGGTTTTGCCTGACTTTCATCAAGCTATTTCAAATTTTCTCATAATAGTAACTTTGATAGTGCCTCATTGTGGCCTTAGATCACAATTTCGTCTATGTCTCACAATTGTGACTTTATATGTCCCAATATATCTAATTTGGAGTTTATACAGTATGACTTTTTATCTCACACTGTGAATTTGGTCCAAATGTAATCTTTATCTCATAACTTTTTCTCTCCTTTTGCTTTTAACTCTGAAGAAACAAGTTACCGTGATAGTCAAATCTGAGAGCTAACAGCAATGTATTTGTGTATAATGTTAAAAAACATAACTTATTGGACCTGCAATGCTTGCAGATTTTCTCATGAGAAAATATCTTGCCATAGCTTTGTCATTTAGAAATTATATTGCAAAAAATCTATAATTATTCTGCTGTGAATAAATCGATTTCCAGACAACAAGTGAAAAAGTTTTCTTTTTCCATTTTTTTCTGTTCTTAGTGGGCTCATCAGTATTTAAGAGAGTTGAAGTGTCTGTTCCCCAAGAAATCACTTTTGTTTATGGTTTGTGTGTGTTCTGTACAGAAATTAAGGGGGAAAATTATGCCTTCTGTTCTCGGCTGCCCCCTATGATAAATTGGTCCCAGAATGCTTTTTCAATTACCATCATAGATAATTGGAAAAACTGATTGTGTGGTGGTGTTCATTTTCTCTACTTTTCATATACAGTACAAAGGTGATGTTTTATAGTGGAATTGCAATGGGCTATTTTAAACCATTCAGACAAATTTAAAGACATAGATCACCAAAAAATTCAAATGGACTCTCCGCCAGGCTTTCCAAGATGTAGATGAGTTTGTTTCTTCATCAGAACAGATTTGGAGAAACGCAACATCACATCTCTTGCTCACCAATTAATCCTTTGCAGTGAATGGGTGCCATCAAAATGAGACAGCTGATGAAAAAAATAACAATAATTAACAAGCAATCCAAAAGACAGCTCCATTTCATCAATTAATGTCTTGTGAAGTGGAAAGCTGTGTGTTTCTAATAAACAAATCCATCATTAGGGCATTTTAGCTATGGAGTCCATAATCCATAAAAGCACTTCCTCCAGTGAAAAAGTCCATCCCCTGTTGTCCTGTCCCATCAAAATCCACAATTTGTTTAGAACTGTTTTCACTCATAAATGGTGCTTGGTCTGTGCATATTTCTCTCCTGATTCAGACAAAATGTTTATTTCAAACGTGTAGCTTATCACTTCACAAGATGTTAACCGATGGACCAGAGTCAAGAGGATTTCTTGTGGATTATTATATTGTGATGTTTTTATCAGCTGTTTGGACTTTCCTTCTGACGGCACCCATTCCATTGGGGAGCAAGTTATGTAATGATAAATATCTCCAAATCTCTTCTGATGAAGAAAAACACTAGTTTCTAATTTCGACCAGATATGTTTCCAAGTTACTAGTGCTTGGGACCAAAAAGAAAAAAGAGAAGAAAAATGATAAATGATGGTTGAGTTCCAACGCATTTAAGTATGTTTTGGGTATGACCCCTGTTTGTGTTTATTTGTCGCCGTATCTGTAATCTCTTGATCTTAATCCAACACCATGCAGGCTGGTGTTTTGAGTGAATGACTCATACCTACTTTATCAACTCGATTTGCTCGATATCTTGACAGAAAAACCATTTACTTTTTTAAAGCAAGGCGAGAAATCTTTTGCTATTGCTCTCAGGAATATAAACACCGAAAGTGAGGCATGTTTTCTTTCATTTGAAATGTTTAAACTCCTGAAAACGAGATCATTCAGTCGCACCCATGGGATGAAGTGAGTGGTGTGCATATAATCTGTCTATTATATTCTTTTCTTCTTTTGCCAAGTTTCTCACTCTGTCTGCATAGTTTTAGGTTTGTTTTTTTGGATGCCACATCCCAGACATAAAGTATAGTAGCATGCTTTGATTTATTTAAACGCAACCTATATTGCACTTTGTGCTGTTCTCGAAAGACTGACGTGTGAGAGCCAAAGAGTGTCTAGAAATGCCCTGTGGCGCGTTTATTTATAGTTAAAAGATAACATTTATTTTGATAAGAATGGAAGCGTGTCTTTGAAACGGATTCGAGAATGTTTAATATTGATCTTCAGTCTGCGCTTTCCAGAAGTTCAATGAAAAGTTTGAATCTAAGAATCTGACATACTGTACTCACACTTATTTACATTTCTATCACTCAACTTTGTTTCTCTGACTTTTGCACATTCATTTTTTCTTTTCCGGCAATGTTACAAAAAAGGTTTTTATTGTAGACAAGGACAAAGGAGATCTCGTACATGAATGCTTTTTCTCTTACAGCGACTTTCAAATGACCCTCATTCCTTCCTTTTCCCTACATGAAACTTTGAAAAGCTTCAGCGGCTCATGCAGTCACACAGATTCGATTCAGTCATCTTGCAGAATCCACCGTGCTCTGTCGCTTTAGCTCGATTGACAGGCTTTGTGTTTTCTTGTGCTACAGATGAATACGCACTCCCATTTATGCATGACCAGCCACAAAACGGCAAAAAAAACCCCACTTCAGCTTTGAAGGGATGACCAAAGCGTCTTGTCGTATAGAAATAGCTCTTTTGAATACTAGTGGATTCCAGGGTTGTAAAAAGGTGTTGTTAAATATTCCTTACGTTATTATCTAGCCAGTCTCATTCCCAAAATTATATAAAAATGTGTAGAATTGTAATATGATATATGAATAAAAATATGATATATGTGGAATTTTTAACAATTATATTCTTGTAGATTAACCATATATATATATATATACACACACACATTTTCAGTTACGTTAAAAACTATTTGAACTATATTTGCATTCTAAATAAATGTCTCTGTTTTTGCTTTGATTGATTTATCTGTGCACATTAGACTAAATAAAATATTTATTTTCATACGCTTTCGTCAATGTGTAGGAACACTCAACTGACTTCACTTTTTTTTCTCTCTTTTTTTTTTTTTTTTTGCTGATGTTTGTTAATAAATAATTCTGTATTTTCAAAACATGCAGTGATGATGCTAATGTATTTTTAGCTTATTATAATCGAGTTTTGAGGGGATTTTGGGTGGATGCTAGAGCCACGGGGAAGATGTTTATTCAGCTCCCTAGCTCACATTAAGGAAATTGTGAATGTAATTTTATGCTGTTTTAATGGTTTGTTGTAGAGTAGCTTAGCATTAGTGGCTCTGACAGAGTATTTCCTTTACCCTGAAGTGTCTTACAGTCAAGGACAGATACCCTTGTAATGGCATTTTCATTTTGAATAATCCTTCAGAAAAAAGTGGTGCTCAGTCATTGGGTCCCTTTGGTAATGAAACCCAATGAGATCTCAAAGGCATTTTTGAGTGTACTATAGGTCTCATACTATAAACACTCTTTCCTCAATGCACCTACAATTGGGAGCAGTTCTGTTAGACTCATTAAAATAACATCTTTTGTTCTTCTTACAAGTTTGCACCTTTCTCCCCCCTACAGAGACTTTCCACAGAGCAGGCAGCATCTTCTGTTTGTCTGCTCAAAGCCGCTTGCAGAAAAATCTGCATGACAGCTTCTTTTCCCAGGAACAGCTGTATGAAGGGTATCTTTAATGCAAGCTCACAGCGATCCAAATCCCTATGAAATCTAATGCTTCCAGGTCATCATATTTCAGGCCAGAGTTTGGGCTGTGAGATGTACTTATTCAGCTAGTGTTGTGTCTGTGGAATCACCTCAGCTCTAATGTGATTGTCTGCATGTCGATAAGCTCTGTGGTAACGGAAAAATGTACAATGTGGCCCATAAACTGTTTCAAAGGGGTATTTTATGTTGCTTAAAAGTTGCTCTTTCAGTGTTTATTAATTAGCAACCCAATCTCATGTTTCTCAGATTTATTGATAGACATCAACATTGGACTGCAGAGTTATAAAATGTATGTGAATAGCATAGACAAGATAATAAATTCTTTTGCTGAATTTAATGGGAGATATTTGAGTGCACAGAGATCTGCTGTATGATGTTTGGTTGCACGTTTTGGCATCCTGTTTTGATGAATATTCAGATCTCAAGCTGGTAGCCTAAGCAATTGTCTCAATTTGGTTTCCATATAATCTCTTTGCTGGCTTGGAGAAACAATTGAGATTGCATTTCTGAATTTTCTTTCCTGTAGGCATTTACCTAGACTTTGGTAATCCCCTAGAGTCCCCTAGAGATTATATTTTTATTTCTTAAAGGTTGTTCATTCATAGCTCAGGAGTTCTCAGTTATGTTTCATAAGTTTTCATTTGTTTTTCGGAAAATAATCATTTTGAGACATAATATTTGTAGACTTTTGGATCTAGGTTTAAGATTTTGACACTCTATCTACAATCTCAATTAAGATTGTCAATGGTCCACTTGAGAGATAGGTGGCAGTAATGCATTTATAAATCTGCAATCAGCCATAAAGCAAGAAGAAGAAGAAGACTCCTCATGCACCTGCTTTAGAACGTGCACAACAGGACGTGCAAAGGAGAGTTCTAACAGATCAGACATTGCATGAATCAGAGGTAAAAAAATATATATATATATAAATTGAATACACACTAATGTATTGTCATGAGCCGCAGGGTTTAATTTGGTTTTATTTGTTTGTGTATGTTTTTTTTTTTTTTTTTTTAGCTGTGATTCACATCCAAATACATTATAAGACTGATATAATGAAACCGTTTAAGCTAAAAATCTTGGTTTGTGTTCTACAGCAGAAACAAAGTCATCCAAATTTTGGATGCCCTGGGGGTTAGCAGATAAACATCAAATTTTTATTTTTAGGTGAACTATCCCTTCAAGTTATAAAATAAGCATTTGATCTTAAAAAATAAACACATTTGCAGTGTTTTTTGTGTTTTTTCTCTCCTGTTCGTGCGTACCTCATATTCCCATAGCGTTAGAAAATCTGTGAAGGGAGCATTGGCTTCACATCAGTCTTGACCTTGACGCCTTTTTACTTTGCTCTTCTAACTTTAAGAGTTTCACTAGCTTTTTCCCCTTCTTTCTTTGTAGTCCATTAACCTGATGTAAAGAGACGTATTGATCCCTCGGCCTTATGACTAATTCCAGCCGAGCTTCACATTATCAAACACTCTCTGAAATTTCGCTATCAGCCACAGTGACACAAAGGTGGAACCCACCAAGGCTTCCATCTGTCTATCACGTCATGCTGTAATTAATGCGGTTTAGCATTTGCTCCGGTTACCATATGATTATCACACCTTTCATAGTAGTTGTCACACCACATCAAGAATTTCATCTCTACTCTAATTCAAGTCATGTCCGAGGCGTTGTGTGAGGTAATGTGGTTCATTTTTGAATAATTCAATAATTAGTTATTGATTCATTTATCAAATAAACTGCATGGCCTCTTCGTTTCCCAGTTTAGCAGTCCCAGCATGCACCACTCCAGCTGTGAAACCTGGCAGGTACTTTTTTCTCGTCATGTTTTTCTTCAGCAGTGTTTCAACTGTAGTCAAATGCTACGGCCCCACACTGTGCAGGATTTTGATGTAAAGCGATTTTGTTGCCTAAATATACGCTGAACAGCATGAAAGGGAATCAGAAAATCTACTGCGATAAGCTTTACACGTCGTCTGCCATTTTTAGACAAGACAGCTTTTTTGGACTTGACTGGAAGAAACAGTTGTTGGTTCAACGAGGTAATGCAAACCCATTATGTCAGATTTGAAAATGATTTTTTTTTATTTTACCAGTTGAATCTTTTTTTAACTCAACATAATGAATCATTTCGAAATCAGACAATTCTAGTGTAGTTGAAGTCCCACCCGAGGTTCAGTTGTGTCAACCTCAGCACATTACCAAACATCCACTTATTTATTCATTTCCCAACAATTAATTACAAGAAGACTTCCAAAGCATTAACCGTGACGGCTAGAATATGTATAACGTATTTGTGAATGTGTTTGCCTGTGTGTGCGGAACATAAAGTAACATTTACCTCCAGAGAGCCTGCATTTATTATGCTCGGCTTGTATGCATTCTTGACCTTTACCCACAATCCTGCACTCTCCCATTGGCACCATGCAGTCATTAACAGGGTTTAACCTTTCATATGCATCAGGGAAGAGAGACAGACAGTGATAGTCTACGGTCCTTGTCTGTATTGGTGTAAGCAGTGTGAATATGAATAATTCCTTATTTTTCCCACAAGGAAAAGCATTCTTTATGAAGTGATCTAAACCTCTCGCCCAACTGCGAGGAAAAACAACACAAGAATTGGCATGATGGAAGTTGAGAGGGATGAACCTCAGAGAGAAGGATGCTGGGTACAGATGATAAAACGATGGAGTTCGAGACACTGATAAATGGCGCAGTCGCTACCATCAGATATGTTGCCTAAAAATAACGAGCAAACAGATCAACATGCCGGGGCGAATGAGAGACGGAGGAGGGAAAAATGAGAGAAGAGGAGAGACGGGTCAAGCAGAAGACAGCTAGGCTGATGCAATTACCAGCTGCCACTGGAGGCTCTGGGGAACCGCAGGTCCTTCTGAAGGGTGTAGTCAAGTTCGGCCCTCACATCCACTCCATCCAAGAAGTCCTCTCTAGATCACTAATATTCTTGACTGGAGGTTACTAAACAGCTGAAACTATTTCAAACTTCAAGTAATTAGTTTGAGTCATGAGATGTTTAGAGTTCACTTTTTCAGGATTGGTAAAGACATTCATTTGTGGCCAATATTTAGCTTAGTTTGCTAAAAAAGTGGCCATACTTTTACAATAGGTAAATATAACTTCTAAAGTACCATTTTTGGCCACATTGTAAGGCAGTATCCATTGCTAAGAAGGCACCATAATGCACTACAACACATTCAGTTGGTAAAATGGCGGATATACTGTAGCAAAGTAAATTATGTTGAGATGTACATATAATTCACTCGGTACAAAAATGATAGATTAAAGAACATTAATCTTGACATTAAAAAACATTAAAATTATTTAGCTAATTTATGTGTATGCTATGTGACCAGAGGAGAATAGCTTCCCTGACTGAGCCTGGTTTCTCCCACACTTAATTCCCGGCAATATTTCCAACTTAATTAAACAGACACTATTTGAACTGAACTGAGTTTGACAAAGACATCACTGAATCAATGTTGAAACGACTTTAACTGGAAAATGTAATGTTAATCTTCCTCTTGCATGGTGGCCCAGTAGTGTACAATACAACGGAAACAAGCCACAATGCAACAGAATCTCCACAACACAAATAGTTGTGCTATTTTTTTATGTGTTGTGGCTTGCTTCCATTGTTGTGCTAAATTCACAGTGTTTTGGCTTGTTTCTGCTGTGTTGTGCTAATTTCGTTGTTTCGAAGGTTTTTTTCCTATTTTGTGCTGCATTCATTTCATTGTGTTGCAACTGGTTTCCGTTGTTTTATGCTAATTGTGTTGTGGTGTGTTTCCGTTGTTGTGCTGTGCTATTTTCATTGTGTTGCAGCTTGTTTCCGTTGTGTTGTGCTAATTTCATTGTGTTGCGGCTTGTTTCCGTTATTGTGCTAATTTCTTGTTTCGCTAATATTCATGTTTACAGAATCTTAATGTTAGCTTAGCAACATGCCAACAGAAAACTATATTGACATCAATTATGATTTGTGCCTCCTGTGCTACTTTATTATTTATATTCCATATCTGTCACTTACAAGGTTTTATATTTATTAGATGCTGCCTTTGATATATTTTGAAATTGTGAATGCCACTTAATTTGCCTAATACAAAATGTATTTACTATTTTTAGTATGGGTATTTTTATTATGCTTAACTAATAAGGCACTTATGGTTCTGTATTGGGAATAAAATCTAACTAAAGTGGTTGAGACAATACTCTCATTAAGAATCTACCATGGGAGAATCTACCTTTATCTGGCTGAAGTCATACTTGAAGTAAACACGCATTGAATTAAGACGTGGAGTATTCCTATTTTAGTCGCATTATTGAAGTGCAGTATAAACATATTAATCACACTATTACCGTTATGTAGGACTTTCACCACATTTTGTGACAGGATACACACAGTTTGTTTGAGGCAAAACTGTATATCGCAACATAACGAAGACAAACTATATTTTTTTCTGTGAAATTCTGAAAGGGGTAGGGGACATAATGACATTTGCCTTTAATCGCCATTAATTTATCCATGAAGTATAACACGTATCACATTAAAGGAATATTCTAAAAGTAACTCATGTAAACACCTTAATCATAATATTGTCTTATTTAAAATAAGATTAAAAATTACTGATGCCCATGTCAAAGTAGTAAATGTCCATTAGTCCTGATGATATACACAATAATAATAACAAATTGCTTTTATTTATATATATATATATATATATATATATATGTATGTATGTATGAAAGAAAAAAATAATAATTTCTGTGAGCATTTGATCAAACATTTTAGTGTGGAAAAACAGTGAAATTTGATTGATGGGTCCAACACTAAACGAGTCAACAAAGGTCGTTATTTTTTATTTTTTTCACAAGACAAAACTACTCATATTCCATCATATTTTGCCGCCTCCAGAGCAGTTTCTTCTTCTTAATTTGTGTTCATTTATTTCACTCTAATGCTTATTATACAAAAACAACTAGCCCGAGGTTGTTCTAGATGGCCATAAAAGAAAGATTTGATTGTGCTAATTTGATTCGCAAGATTGAACATCAGTTGGCCAACCTGGTCTCCAAGCAAGGAGCAAATAACTCAAAATTGAGTTACGATAATGTAGCAGCTTATTTTGTTCACAATGGATCAAGTGGAAGAGGAATGTCATGAAAATCTTGTAGAACAAGACTATCTTATAACAGTTTTATTGACTCATGCTTTGATGGAGTTGCCTCTGACAGTTTGGTTAATAAATAATAATAAAAAAAACTGTCAGCTATGTTAATTAGGAGTGTAGGATGCGGACATAAAACGCACTGCTGGAGGCAAATTCTGCAATGCTAATTGGTGTTAAACATTTTAATTCAGGGAGAATTAACATGATTCACACTCCCAAATAGCTCTCAGCATTGAATTTTTGAGAGATGGTTGGAGCTAAACAGGAACTAGTAGTGGAAATGTGTAGTAACAGGAAGTGACTGGGTGGTGATCAGAATTTAATCAGTGAAAACTGATTGGTTGAGATGGATGATTGACGGCTCTGCTCCATCTAAGGTCCTATCTTCCCCTTTCAGTCAATTTCGCAGGTACCCTCAGGGAGCCAAAACCTTGGTGGGAAAATTGCAAATGTCTGATAGTGGTTCAGCGGCGGAGCGAGAACATAATCTTTCTTGGTATTTACCTTACCAGGACATATCTAAGTGTACTGTTGAAGGAGACCTATCCCAAAATGCCCTTCAGCAAGGTAAAATGTATTTAAAATCAACAGGAAATCAAATTTAAAAAAACTCAGTTTTTCCTGGGCTTATTTTATATGATTTAGCACAGCATGACATCCCAATGTGAATCCCTTGCTATGGAAAAGGTGGACTTTGTGGCAAAAAATGGTGCAGAATTTCATCTGAACTTAATCTACCACCAACATCGCATACTAGTTTGTTCTATGTAGTATGTGTTAAGTATGGACATAATGCTACATTACAAGTTGCATATTAGAATCATTCTAATGCTAGCATACAAACAGGAAAAGTATAACAAACATGATAGCTTATGTGTTACGTGTTAGCATAAGTGGTAAAAAATGCTATGACAACTATTCAAGCTGCAATTTTAGCATGTGTTGAAAATAACTAGGAAATCAGGGAATTGTGACTCAACTTTCAAAGTAAGTAACCATATATTTAGCTAGTAATGATAAATGCTAACACTTAGGTACCATAACACAGACTGAAGATGTAGAAGCATATACTAAGTATGTGCTTTCTTATAGACTAATATGTTTTAAATATGACTAGCCTAGCTTTACTTAGCATATTGCTGGCATCTCAGTTTGAAATTAATTAGCTGACATCTTGGGTCACGTTTCAATTATGATGAAAAAATAACTTTAATAATTAAGTGTTATCCCCAGTCTAAAACAAGCATTGGAGCGATCTTCTTATGTCATTCATTTACTTGTGGTTCAGGGACTTCAAGAGGTTCTGAGCCGTTTTGAGAGCAGTGCTTTCTGTTCATTATTTGGAGTAGATCCCCGTGAGTGTGTGCTAGAAATCTCCCAGGCCCCGTTTCTCCTGAAAATATCTCTGCAGACGGTAACACACACACTCAGAGCCAGTGCACAGTGTCACTCTTTCCTCTCTTAGCTCTTGATAAGCAACCCATCAGGGCTTTGCAGAGGTTTAGCTGTTTGAACTTCACAGCTTCTCTCTTCCTCTAGGGAGAAAAGTAGAGAAAGTGTCTTGTATTAAAATTTGTAGACGTTTAACATGTATCGGCTGCAAACAATATTGACAGTACACACTGAAATAAATACACCAAATCATACACACACACATGCTCGAACTTAAGGGATTTTTTTTTTTTTAGCTAAGATAAGCCTGAATGTGTTGGGGAAAACTTGAAATTACAGAAACTTTGTCTGCATTCCTCTTTAATAGCTCGTTCTGTCCTGGGAAATCAGAATATATTGCCTTTCACGGCTGATTTTGCACAGGAAATGGTTTTGGAAACACAAAGCTTTGAAGGCGTTGCGCTGTACACCATTTTGTTATTAAAACAGGGAGCTTCTACAGCAGCTTGTGTGTGTGTTCTGTTGTATGTTCAGCGGGATTGTGTGAATTTTTTTGCAGCTGATCAGAGCCGAAGTATAAATGTGTTCGCGCCGAGGAGGAGTTGTGAACAACAGACCCTTCGGTTCAGATGAATACTCCCTTGAGAAACACAAAGATAGAGTGTCTGGAGGCAAACGGAGACTGTAGAAGCAACAAACAAACAAAAAAATGAGAGCAAAAGCAAATGAGAGAGAGGTGGGTTACGTTCAGAAAGGAATGCTTGCATATTGCCTTCTATTGCATTCTATTGAAAAAATACCATGTGAAACAGTACAGAGTGTGCTTCGATCAAATTTCTTGATGCCATGACGAAAACGTGAAATACGCGACTCGAAATACGTTCCTATAAGTACATATTCCTGTAGTTTCCAACAGAAATGAACACTAGAGGCGGTAAAACAGCGAGCATGTGTAGTCGTTTTCATACACAGTTATGATTGCAGCTTCATATATTTTGATTTCCGGGTGTAATCATGCTCGGTACCTCAGCTGGTGTCCTGACATTTATCCTACGCGTCAGATTTTCCTACCCAGGATTACTGCGCACACGCACATCAATATTGCGTCCTTTTTCTCATCCTAAACAACGATATTTATTGTATTTGCATTACTGTAAGGGTATTTTTAGGGCTGGGGTAGGTGTAGACTTTAATAAAAACACAATCTAATTGCTAGAAAAGAATATTTATTGTTGGATTCCTGTAACTGTATCCGTTCTAGCTAAAACCGTGAATATAACACATAATTACTGTATTTGCAGTACTGTAAGGGTAGGTTTAGGGTTGTGGTAGGTGTAGACGTTAAGAATCCATAACTTTACAGTAGCATTTTTCATTGTCAAATTGTACTACCCACTGTTTTGGTGGGAGGTAGGAAAATCTGACAGCGTAGGACAAATCGACATAACACCGGCATGGAACTGAACATAGGATGTGGAATACTTGGGAACAATTCCCCTGAAAAACATGACTCCCAGTGACGGAGCTGGAAGATGAGAGAGTGAAAAACAAGCTAAAACAACATGATTGCGATTGCGTTTTTACATCACATTTTATTTTGTTCATACTGTCAGGTAGGTTTAGGTATAGTGCAGATGGTAAATTATTTTAAAACATCATGGAGCATTAGAGTTATAGTACCACTCAGCCAACATTTCAAGTCAGACCTGTGGTGACAGACAGTACAAACATAAAACATACTATATGTTTTGCATGCCTTGCCAAAAAAGTTCCCACAAATACGTTTTCAGCATGAGATCAGGTCGTCAAGAGTACACTATTGAGATTAGTGGTGTCGTGATATATCAGTATTGACGATAACCTTGATATTCAAATCATGAAATATCTACATCTTGTTAATTTAGGGTGTGTAGATATACTGGTATTGCCGATAACCACAATATTTAAAATGAACAGGACACTTATGATAACACGACACGCAAATAGCCTACTCCAGCACCAGTACCTGGTTGACCTCCCAGGTGGCAGTGTTGTGCCCTATGACACCTGTCAAACAAGAAGAAAATGCAGCGCACTACTCCGAAAAGGACCATGTTCAATATTATACAGACAGCAAGTTGCCATTATTTTACTAGTCACGGAATGGGAAATGTTACATTAACCTGTAAACAGTGGTTTCCCGTGTTCATATATTTAAATAAAGGGGTAATTATTTTAATAAATACCAGATTTTCTTTACTTGTCTAATTTTTGTATTTGTATTTGCAATCAAGTCATGGCCAATCTGCATGTAGCACTTGATTTCTTTGTTCAAATCTATTACACGATTAAAACAAATCGAGAAAAACTGAGCGACCACATTGTTACATTAAACTGTGTAAAATGTTAAGTTGATCGCAGTGCCATGCACTTAATGCCTTATCTCCATCTGTTATAGGCGCACATTTATACTGAATTAGATGCGCACTAACTGCATGACTTCAATGGTGCTGCTGTGACCTCAAGAAGAAGTGATAATGCATGTGCACAGTATCGCAGTATCCTTATGTTCCTTCGGTAAAAAGAACAACTAAATAAACCAAGTAAAAAAAAAAAATTTTGGCTGAATCCCCAAGGTTTCTCTAGATACCGTGATGTATCAATATCATGAATTATTTTGGCCACAATAACCATGGTGTGAAAAATCTAATATCGTGACAGCCCTAATTGAGATCTCTTTTAAATTTCAGTTATTTCTCTGAGATAGCAAAAACTTTTCCATGTGTCTTTCCATAAGAAATCATTAATGATATCTTTTTCATATCTTTGTCAGTTGTTTCTCTGAGATAGCAATGAGATAAAAAAAAAATGAGATCCAATGTGGAATTTTGCCTGCAAATTTTTAAGAAATCACTAATGAGATCTCAATGATTTTTTCAAACTTTCCTTGTGTTATATACATATAGCCTGCAGTCAAAAGTCTCAATATAAATTCTACCTTTTCAAATCTTTCATGACAAATTATCTTAGGAGAAACATCTGAGGCAACTTTTATAATTAAATGAAACTTACTGTAAATGTGATCTCCGTTAAATCTTATTAGCGCTAAAAGAGTAATACTTGAGCATCTACAGGGTTACCCTCCAACTCCACCCATACATATTCACCTACCCCCTGTATTTGGAAGCTGTGCTTGCCCCCAATGTTGAAACCTAATCATATTCTGCTCTCTTTCTAGTCATCTCCATGAGGCAAATTGCTTGTCATGGCCTATTTGAGGGTCTCCAGTCCTGGTTCAGGTGTGCATGTGTTAGAAGAGCAAAGGAGCTTAGCAGAGATGATGCAAACTATAATTACATTATGAGTCACACTCTAAATGACCTTTGACATTATCAGGTCGAGTTAGAGAAATGGCTAGTCACAAACTGTGCTCAGTTAAAGAAGACAAAGTAATCAAGCTGTGCGCTGTGTGCTGTGACAAAATCAACTCCACACTCTCTCAAGTCCACACAAATTTCCAGGCCTCATAACAACAACAACAACAACAACTATTATTTATTTGTTTGTGTGTGTGTGTGTGTGTGTGTGTGTGTGTGTGTGTGTGTGTGTGTTCCAGACTCGTTTCAGAAATCACAAATAATATCACTCTTATATTGCATTAGTTTCTCTGATATAGAAGACATGGAGTCTTACTACAAATCAGTAATAATTTAAAATCAAATTAAGTAAAAAATTAAATAAAATAGAATTAATAATAATAATAATAATAATAATAGATCCATTATTATTAAATTAAATTAAATATTGCAACTCATAAATCATATTGGATTAGTTTCTCTGATATAAAAGGCAGTGTCTTATTAAAAATAAACAATAATTAAAAAATACTAATAATACATGTTGTTTATTATTATTATATTGTTTTGTATTATATTTTATGTTGTTGTATTAGATAATCAGTATTATACCAGACTCAAAAATCATGAATGAGATCTTTAGCATTTAGCAAAGGCATCAAATGGAGAAAAAAAATTAATAAATAAAATAAAAAAAAAGTTAAATAAAGTACTCAATACTAATTTAGTCATTTGATTTATTACATTATTATTGTTAGTAGTAGCAGTAATTGTATTAGAAGTAAATACAATTACCATAACAAATAATAGGATAGAAATAATTAAATATGTCAGAAGGCATTACAGAAGTGCTCTTAAAAATAGACATTAACTTTTGCTAAATATGGTTTGTGTTGATTTTGAAACGTCATTTATGAAATTCCTCCCTCTCTTTGCCTTTGTTTTGTTCGGTTGTATCTCTGTGTTTATTTGGGTATTCTCCTAAACCATTCCCTGAAGAACAGAGCAATTAATTGCTTCAGAATAAAAAAAGAAGTCAAAACCAGCCAATTTCACGCGCATTGGAGGCCAGCCCTCAAGGTTTGCGTGCTTTGTTTCATAGAAAATAATAAAAGAAAACTGATTGTAGAAGTCATGTTTTATAACGAACCAGCATACCAATCACCCAGCACAATTTTGTTTTGCTGTCATGGACGTCGCGTCGATTTATTTTTTGGTTTAGTTTTTCTAATCACTAGGCATCTGAGCAACAGCAAGTTGAGCTAGTGGAGCAAGAAAACTTTTTTTTAATAGTAATCGATTTTGGTTCAGCTTAGATATTGATTCTGGAATCAAACATTTTTCGTCTGTTTCTCCATCTACCTGAAGTCAAGTAAGCAAGCTTTAACGTTTTACCATAGCATCGATATGGATCCGTTGTAAATCTAGCTGACGCTGTCGTGGCTTCTCTTTGGATGTCGCCCGATTACCGTGAGCGGGACACAGGGATGTGCTACTGCCGTATAAACGGTTTAATTAAACCCAGTGACAGGTCATTGATTCCCACGTGTCAAAAGTCACATAGATTAGAAAAGATTACAGAGAGGATTTTAACAGCACGCTAATGTAGCTAATGCTAGAGCTTGTGTGTGTGTGTGCATTCTATGCATATTCAATATAATCTGTCTTTACAATATGAAAAATAATTAATAAAGCTATAAAAGTTAATTTCATACTTTCATAGTGAAACATCGTACAGTGTTTTAAAACTGTTGCAAGTACCAAAAAGTCCAGGGCAAAGATGTTTGCTGTAGTTAATTGTATTTATTTATTTATTTTGCTTGTTCATACATATTACCACAGCTTTCATCATTCTTCTTCTTCTTCGTCTTCTTATTATTATTATTATAAGCATATTTTATTTAATTTTGACTGGAGAAATTTGTACTGTGGTTATATTATTATTATTTATATTATTATTATTATTATTAGATTGTGTTTTGTTCGCTTGTTTGTGTTGTTTGTTTTATTTTGTCTATTTTGTAAATAATCACTTTTTTACTTCTTCTTCTTGTGTGGATAATATAACACAGTAGGCATGTTGTTATTTTTTGTGTCCTATTAAAACTAATGAATGTGATTCAGGAACATTCAGTCCCAGGGCACATATCAGAATACACTGTACTTTATCATAAACAATGTGTGACTTCATTTCCCTCTCTATGCTTTCAGTCTTTTTACATAGTCATTGCCATAAAAAGGCATTTCATTGAAATAATCTTGTAACATGCATTAAATACTTTTAGTCTATTTGAAACTTTTAGAATTGACTAAATCTCTCCTTTTGGGAGACGATCAGAATGTTTCGAAGAGTTTTATTATGCATATCCAGAGCGTAGACGATCATAAATAAATAAAAAAAACTCTTAAGCATATTATTAAGCATAAGCATATATATTAAACATAAGCAAATTTGCTCAACAAACGCACAAATGGTAACCCTACTATTGCTAGTGCTCACCTACCACTGTCCACGTTCAGTAAATCAAGCGAATGTCACTCGGCAGAATTAATATTCATGACCCAGGCTGCTCCTGGCACAGTTGACAGAGCCGCTGACAGAAAGTAAACTCCCTCCTGTTTCAAATGCCATCTCTTGTGAGTGTATCCGTGGCAACGAGGCGTTTAAAATGGTGTCATACTTGCAAAAAAAAAAAGATTTCTAATGTTCTTCCACTGAAGCTCAAAACGCTCTTTTGTACATTCTTGAATCTTGCTGGATTACAAGTTTGTTTGTATCAGCTGTGGTGCTGCTGTCATTACAACTTAATGAGATGAGGCTAATAGTCGCCATGATACTGTTTTGTTTTGTTTATTCATTTGATTGATTGGGTTATATTTAAGTTGGTTTTTGGCGGTTTATTTATTTGTTTATGGTTTTGTGTGAACGTGACAGTATTATCAGTGAAGTGAAGTGACATTCAGCCAAGTATGGTGACCCATACTCAGAATTTGTGCTCTGCACACCCGGAGCAGTGGGCAGCCATTTATGCTGCGGCACCCGGGGAGCAGTTGGGGGTTCAATGCCTTGCTCAAGGGCACCTAAGTCGTGGTATTGAAGGTGGAGAGAGAGCTGTTCATGCACTCCCCCCACCCACCCACAATTAGCTTAGCATAGACCATTGAATCTGATTAGACCGTTAGCATCTCGCTCAAAAATGACTGAAGAGTTTCGATATATTTCCTATCTAAAACTAGACTCTTCTGTAGTTACATCGTGTACTGACGGAAACTGAAAAGAAGTGAAGTGAAGTGACATTCAGCCAAGTATGGTGACCCATACTCAGAATTTGTGCTCTGCATTTAACACGTCCGAAATGCACACACACAGAGCAGTGAACACACACACACACACTGTGAGCACACACCCGGAGCAGTGGGCAGCCATTTATGCTGCGGCGCCCGGGGAGCAGTTGGGGGTTCGATGTCTTGCTCAAGGGCACCTAAGTCGTGGTATTGAAGGTGGAGAGAGAGCTGTTCATGCACTCCCCCCACCCACAATTCCTGCCGGCCCGAGACTAGAACCCACAACCCTTCGATTGGGAGTCCAACCCTCTAACCATTAGGCCACGACTTCCCTCAGTTTCAGTTTGTCAGTTTGTTGGTATTGATGTATTTATTGGACTTTGTTTAGATGTGACAATGATTGTTGTTGTTGTTTATTGAGTTATTTGCATTATTTATTCATTTGTTTTTAGATCCACCATCGTTTATATTTACTTTTCTATTACATGATTTTCGTTCTTGTTATTTATTTATTTAGATGTGGCGCATTGATTGTCTATTATTATTATTATTATTATTATTATTATTATTATTATTATTATTTATCATGTTGTTGTTGTTTGTTTTTGTTGTGACACCATGATCATGTTTTTATTTATTTATATTTATATTATTTATTTATATTTTAATGATTGCATGATTGTTTGATGTTTTGATTTTGTATTTGTTTGTATTGATTTGTTTGTTTATTAGCTTTTGATTAGATAATCATATTTTATTTCTATATATTTACTTTTTAACATCATAATCTTGTTGTTCTTGTTATATTTGTTTGTTTAGATGTGAAACCATGAACCATGATTGTGTTGTTGATTATAGTTTATGTATTTTGTAATTTTTAGATATGACAACATGTTCCTTCATTGAATAATTCATTCAATCATTTTTATTATTATTATTTTTTTTATGTATGTATTTTTGTTTTCTGTTCTTTTTTTATACATTGTACAACAATGCCCATGATATTACATTTTCCCTTTTTTTTTTCACTTTGAAAATTTGAAACCCATTATATTGCTAAGGAGATTAACCCATAATGACCGCAGTTGAATACTAACATTTATTTTGTATTTCGTCATTAAGGCGATAAAAATGGTAATGCCAGCTTTGAAATGACCCTTATAAAAACTGTATCTTGTACTCTTCTTCCAGCTTCTGTTTTCACTTCAAATGAACGATTCGCCTGTCAGAAAGAGAAAGACTGAGATTTCTGTCACGACCTTTTCACTCGGACGGTTTCACGCCGGTCAGCCTCATCAAACACGGCCAAGATGACGGACTCTACAGGCCAGCGGAAGTCAGAGAGGTCAGAAACACACATAAACACACATTCAAACACATTTCAGTTCAGCGTGAAATCACAACAGACCTGATTTACTTTTCCTCCCTGACTCCTCACACATAATTTCCTGTCACATTACAGAGAAAAAAAAAAGGCTTGCGAATGTCGTTTCATGTTGACTTTGAAACACACAATCTAATATACCATACTTTCACAAAAAATGCGCGCACAGCAGGTGTGCAACGGAAAAGTGCCGTCGCTTAACT
Source organism: Carassius auratus (assembly GCF_003368295.1). Taxonomy (NCBI): domain Eukaryota; kingdom Metazoa; phylum Chordata; class Actinopteri; order Cypriniformes; family Cyprinidae; genus Carassius; species Carassius auratus. The sequence continues at coordinate 7,861,584 of NC_039264.1, read as the reverse complement.
TAATCGATTCTTTTTCCATCTCTCTTTGCTTTTCCTCCAGAATCCTTGAAGATCAGACACCGAGCAAGGCTTGTCAGTCAGCAGGAAACGCACCTCATCTAACCCCAGATACACCTTCACACTGGAGGGAGGCAGTGAGGGGGACCACAGGGTGCAGCTGGAGCTTTAGCTCTCCTTTCCTAAATCCACCAACTGCCTGACCTCTGACCTCTGGTATCTGCAGATGCCGCACCTGTAAGGCAGCAGCACTCGGTTCCGACTGACTGCATTTATTATATAACAACTTTTGCCTTGAAGGTTAGCGCTGCACTCACCTCACAGCTGTCAGAAACAACCTGACCTCGTTAGGAGAGCTGGGTGGAAGGGAGAAATGGGGTGAGTGAATCTCAAGGTCATGTTTGCTTTTCACCCCAATAATCTACCATTTTTTTTTTTTTTTTAGTAAACTTCAGCAGTTTACTTATTTACTTTAAAATAAATTATAATATGGACTTAACTTAATTGAAAATGCTTATTTTAGTTATTATAGATTTGCATATACAGTGTATATATATATATATATATATATATATATATATATATACATGTAAATATACTCTAAAAATATTAAATATTATGTTTTAGGCATTTGTTTAAAAATAATTCTCATTATACCTTAATGGGGGGGAAATTATTTATATATTTTTTAAATTTTATATATTATGTATAGACTAATTTATGTTGATTTAAATAAAATAAAATAAAATAACTGTATTATCATATTATTTGAAAATGTATATTTGTTTGTGTGTGGACATATATAATTTTTGAAATATGGTCTTTTATAAATTATGTACTTTGCTTCTTGAAATTTTGAGATGTATTGTAAATGTTAATATATATATATATGGTAAATTATATATGCAAGCTGTGTGTGTGTGTTTTAAATAAATAATTGATATACATAAATACATAAAATACATATATTAAAAGTTTTAAATTGTTTTATATATAATCATATATAATTAACACATTTTCATTATCTTAATGCACAATAAATGAATAAATAAATGCATATTACATTCTTTTAATATTTTATATTTTTAGCATTTATGCTGATTTAAACTACATAATCATTGCATAACATTATTTTCATCTCAATCTAAATATTTTTAAATGTTTTTAAAATGAATTATATTTTAAGATATAAATTAATAAATTATACAATATATAGTTTCATATATAAAAATGTTGCATATAAAATAAGGCTCATTACTTTAATGTAAAAACATCAACATGTATTTAATACTACTGTCTAATTTATGCTGATTTAAACTGGAATAATAATAAAAAATAAAGTTAAATAAATAAATAAATAAAAAATCATTGTATTCCAGTGTTTTGATTGAGATTCTTAAAAAATTGAAAGTATGCAAGTTTAAGTATGCATGGATTAATAATAGTTATAAGTATTTATGTTAATTGTCATGACCATAATGAGAGAATGCAAGAAGTCTCTACTGAAATGTGACTTGGGCAAATTTTGGGTGAGATTTACCCATTGAAATAGAGCAAGAAAGGGGGCGAAAAAACAAGAGAAAGTGAAAACCACTCGGGTCATGGCACCAACCGCTGGGTGTCAGTTCTAGTAGCTGCTTGAAAACAGTCTGTATTCAAGCTACTAATTCAACACACACTGGAGAGTTTCTAGGGAGGAACATTTTGGTTTCCAGCTTGATGAATGATGATTACAGGTGCGAACCCCAGTCACCTAATGCACTTGTCTAAGAGGTTGTTTTGTCAAAACCCCCCAGAGTGGAAAGGAAAAGGTGCACGCTTTGTTTTGGTAAGGTTAATGTGAGCTCCTGCCTTCCTCTGTGAGGACAAAATGAACCTGTAAATATCACAGACCCAGACGGTACACAAACATACACATTCACACCTTCTGCCAGAGCCAAACAAGTTTTATTCATTTTAATTAACAGAACTGACAATGCGTGCAAAAGACCCTGATACATTATCATGGGTAATGCATCATGCAATGCAAATGTTCTATATATGAACTATTTTCCTTTGAAAAAATGGGAATCGTAAGAAATTAAACAATGATTCAGATCTGGTTCTGATTCAGATTCAGTTAAAGATTTGCTGTTGATTTATTGTCTTTGTACTAATGTATTATTTTGTATTTTATATTTCCTCCATGATTTTTCTTTTTAAATCCCCCAGTCCAAGTGTGTATGTATATATATATATAATTATATATATATTGATTCCTGAATGAAGTTCTTAGTATTATTGCGAATATTTTGAATTAGTTTTACAAAACTAATAATAATAATAATATTTATTTATTAATTAAGATTTAACAAAATTGAGATTTATACATCATCTGAAAGCTTTCCATTGATGTATGGTTTATTAGGATGAGACAATATTTGGCCAAGATAAAACTATTTGAAAATCTGTAATATGAGGGTGCAAAAAAAAAAAAAATACTGAGGAAATCGTCTTAAACTTGTCCAAATGTAGTTCTTAGAAATGCATATAACTAATCAAAATGTAAGTTTTTACATATTTACGATAGGAAATTTCCTAAATATCTTCATGGAACATGATCTTTACTTAATATCCGAATGATTTTTGGCATAAAAGAAAAGTCGATCATTTTGACCCATACAATGTTTTTTAGGCTATTGCTACAAAAATACCCCAGCGACTTCAGACTGGTTTTGTGCTCCAGCATCACGCATGCAAGGAAACACTTGGTGTCAAGTGCTTCTGACTGGATCAGTTTGTAATTAAAAAGGCATACATGCCTCTTTTGCAGACCAGCACAGCATCATGGGTAAAGTATCAGGAGGATAATTAAGCTTGTGTTTTGATTGTTTAATCATAAGTGATTTTAATTGATGAACATTAGTTTGTTTATTTCAGTAACAAGGTTTTGCAGCCTCATTAGCGTGTGTGCGTGTGTGTGTGTGTGTATATGTGTGTGTGTGTGTGTGTAGATTTCTTCCTACGCACTGAGTGTCTCTGAGCACAGAGAGTTGTAAAGCAATCATTAACATTTATAAAAAAAATATTTGGGGTAAATTTATATGATCATGAACTCAAACAAATCATTTGTATTGCGGATATATGTGATGATCTGAACCTTTGAAGACATGAGTGATACCACAAATCAGATGGTTTGTGATCACATTTATACATAACTATATGTAAGAAATTACAAATGCAAGAAATGCATATATTCAAAACGAGTGACTAATGATGTATTGATTACAAAAAGGCTTCATATTCTTAAATCTTGTTAAATATTGTTAATGATATTAATTAGAAATTGTCATTATTCTATTGGAGTAGTTTTCTTCCGTCTTTTTTTTTTTAATTTAATTTAGCATTGTTAAATTTGTAAGTACAACCTATATAATATAATATAATATAATATAATATAATATAATATAATATAATATAATATAAAAAAAATTATTGTTAGTAATAAGAATACGATTCATTTTATTAAAATAAATAAACAGTCATCCAAATTATCCAAAAAGCGATAAGATCAGTAGAGTAAAACGTGAGGAATTTTCCTCCCAAAGTTTAGTATTTTTCAAATTAAATGTGATTGTGTGACACCTTTACAAAGTAGCCGAAAGAGTGAATATGCCTCTTCCACTATGAGTTATTTCGCTCGCACACACATCCGTTTGGCCCCTGTTGGTTTGGATCACATCTTCAATCCCCTGCAGGTGTGCGTTCGCTCCCATCGGGAGGCCCATGGTGTGAAGCCTCTCTTAATGCCTGACTGGATCTATCAAAAACACAGACACCTTCTCTTTCAACCATCTCAGCTCACATTTCTCCTTTTATTCAACCCGCTTTTCTCCTCTCATCCCCCGGCTGTTTCAGGGGAACAGCTCTGGCATTTGCAGCGGCCCGACTTCTGGGGCAAAACCAAGCAACATGGATTTCCATCCCACCGCTGTTAGCCTTTCCAGCCGCCTTTACGGGTTGCTGCTCCTCTCTCTTCAGTTTCCCATCGGCTCGTCCGTGTGAGAAAGAGGGCAACAGACGGAAAGAGGTGCGTGCCTGAGCCAGAGGATGAGAGCTGCTGATAAGACCCCTGTCGATTCCACAGGTGGTCACTGATCGGGGCTGAGAGCTGCTCTAGTTATCGATGTCTCATTATAGCCCCTGACTGGCAGCTCAGAGAGAGTAAAAGAATAAAAGAAAACAAGGAAGAGGAGAGAAGGAACATTCGGAAGACAGCGACAGAAAGATAAAAGAGAGAATCACCTTCATCCATTCGTTCTTGGCCCAGTGTGAGTCCTCCTGCCATTGCCTTGTGAGAAGACCCGGCTGAGGTTTCTTGTTATATCACATGGTTATATTTTTACCTCAAAATCTCACCAAGACCAAAATATCACCTGTCTAAAAGCTGCCTTCAAGCCATGTATGATTTACTGCATTTATGAGAAGATCGCGCATGAAACTTAATGAAGTTGCCAGTGGGAATTAAGGCTGTCAAAATGGCAAAAAAACACTACATTCAAATTTTGTATTTAAATATTATCAAAATTCTAATTATACTCAAAATTACATTCATACAAAGCGCATAAAGCCAATCACACAGAGTACATTTTTCATTTAAAAACATGAAATGCAGTGGGATGGGGGAATGAAAGGACATAAAGTCTCAATTTATGTTTATTTTTATTTTGTTGTTGTTGTTTTCGAATTTAAACTTGCATTAATTGTACATGGCTTTCTCAACATAATTACAATGGTGACAGATGTGCCTCTAGAAAATGTGCAAAATATGCATTATGTGTGAACGGCTTGGTTTCACTTTTGATGTAAACAAGATCTTCTCTGCAACGATGTTCTCTTTTTCCGCAATATATTTAATGAACATTAAATTCGGCAGCGCATATAATGGCTTCAACTGGATAAACTAAAAGAAACATTATACTTTAACGACACTTGCATCGTCATCCATCTTGTGCACCACTGAGGCAGCCTCCTGAGTGCACACCTAAAATTCGAAATGCAGCGTTTTTGCATTCGAATGTGGATTTGTATTTGAAATTCGACGAATATTTGAAAATCAATTTTTTTATTTTTGTTTTATTCTCATGGGAGTCTTTTCATTTCCAGAGGTTCCATGTTTGTGCTTTTCAAGTAAAGAAATCATGGTTTAAATGTATTATCATTGGTCATCATTTTTAAGTAATTGCAAATGTTGACTGTATGACTAAGTTTTTGCTCATTTTTGTGAATCTTCTAAACTTCCCTGGAGGACTTGGTCTGCAAGGTTACACAACAGTAAAAACCAAAGTATATTTTGGGCTTATTATCCTGCCAATAACAGCATTAGTATTTACAGCTAAAGGTAATGTATGATACCGATACTCCAAGAAATTCTCATTTCTCAGACGTTTCTGGGGAGAGTTCTCAGTCTCACTCAAGTATCTTAACTGATGTTCAAGTTTGTCTCTGATTTCTTCTCAAAATCTAAAGATGCATGTGATATTATGAGCAACTATTTGGGGGTTAGATAGAAGAAACCCGATACTTGATTTCTATTAAATCACTTTACTGTCTTGGAGAAACAAATGAGATAAACATATATAAAGAGTTTTGTCATAACGAACTTTTTAAAAACATTGTTGATATCTCTTCAGAAATTCTAGAGGAGACCCATGTGAGTTTAGAACCTGAGAAGATTGAACTCCATTTGATATCCATTTTGGTTGAAATCAATATCTCTGTATAATGTCCAATACATCTCGTAACTGTATTGAAGCAAATGAGATACTAAAGAGTTCTCCTCATAGCATACTTTTTGCATACAATTTTTAAAAAATAGCATGCAGTATACAGTACATACAGTAACGTTTATTCTAGTATCTCTTTCGACATTGTTGAGATCTCATCTGTGATAACCTGCATATTTGTTATATGTTATGTACATCATTAATGAGTTTTCAAACTAGCCAGAATGGCAACAGAAACAGCAAAAGTACATGCAAAACTGCAATTAATCTTTAGCCGTCAGCTAAAAATGCTAATGCTACAAAACGCTAATGCTGCTAATTGTAGCTTGACATCTTTAACATTCATTGCTAAAGGTAATGTGTGGGTTGTTATAAAGGTCAAGCCATTCTGAAAGGATATGCTTGATGTTTAAAATTTAGTATTTGTGAAAACCCCGAGGTACTGTAAATCGGACACTAAGACAGAAGAGAGGAAAATCAGTAAGAAGAAGAAACTGTTGAGGGTGAAGTTCTAAACTCTTTCAGTTTCACCATCAATGGAACCGTTCATCTTTCTTATATTTTTGATATTCAGATGGTGGAGCTGTGAGAAATGCATCTTTATATTTGTTTGGAACTTACAGAGCAAGTGAGCTGGATGGAAATGTCAACGGCGTAAATACCAGCATTTGTTCTCCTCCTCGCGATCAATAGAGAATATCATTATACTCCCTCCATCCCTCCACAGAGCTCAGGCGTGTAAAGTTTCCAGAACACTCTTTTGATAGCTCTTGCTCCTTTCAGATTTGTGTGTGTGTTATGTGTGTGTGCATGTGTGTGCCTTGATTGTGGCCTTATCTGTGCTTGAGGATGAAGAATCATTCAGAGAAGAGAAGAGACTAAATGAGACCAAAAGAGAACAACCGTGACGTTTTTATTTTTAATTTTTTATGTGTAATTTCAATGATAATCCTTTGTTCTCTTATTTCCTTGTAGTAGAGAGATGGAAAGATGAGTTGGTAAAAGATGATTTTATATAGTTTAGATGGTTATAATTTGTATTATCAGAGAAATGAAGAGACATAATGACAACTGAGAGGCTAACTTTTTCTATTAGCAAAGAAATTAAAAGAAGAGGATCGATTCGATGAAAAGAGAACATCTGAGATGAGACAAAACATAAGGTTATTCTTTTCTATGAAGAGAAGAGACCAGATGAGGGTTGAGGCAAATTGAGACTAGAAAATTCATGAAGCTAACATGCTAACATTAGCAAAGATTAAGAAACAAATAGAAAACAATTGAGGGTCTAGATTTTTCTATGAAGAAAAGTGCAATTAAATGAGAATAACTGAAATATCAATGCTTCCTTTTAGCAGAGGGAAGAAGAAAAGTGAGATGAGAAGAGATTATAAGACAGAAAATAAGCTTTAGAGAACGAAAGAGAAACAACATAGGAAGAGACACAAGAAGAGAACTCAACAACTGTGAGTTTAGAGGAGCTGAGATGAGATCAACCGTGAGATTTTACTCTCCTATTAGGAGAAAGCTATAGAGAGAGAAACAGACAGCAGAGCCTAGTAACCAAGATGTATTACAGTAGAAGACATTTGATGGACAGAACAAAAGGGAACACGGAGGAATGCGTTGCCAAATCCAGGCCTTTCTCCCCCAGAACTGTCGTATTCAAGTCACTCCTGTCTGTCCTCATAACTCTCCTCACTGCATCCTCCATAAAACACATCGTCCGTCATAACGGGAGTGAATGAGAGGAAAGGGTGTGGTGGTACATGTCTGCTTAAACTTGGAGACTTGGTCTTTTTTTTGGTGAGATATCAAGAGCACCACCTACTGGAGGCTTTGCTAGTTTTCTTTTGACACACTTGGTTTGTACTTATTTCTTTCCTTGCATGCAATCCGAGCATTTCTTTTTTAAACCGACTTACGCAATCCCCTTTTATCTTGAGAAGAAAAATATTTATCCAGCGTGGAACAACAGCGGTTTAAAAACAACGATTGGTTTAAATTTCACACTTCAGAGGCGAACTCAAGCTTCCGTTTAATTAAACCCGCGCCGCTGTCCTCATCGGTGTGATGAAAGAGGAGAAAAATTGGCGTGTTTGAATCTGTAAAAATCCTCTGGGTTGACCCCGCAGCCGTTGCGTTTTGGCCCACTGTGTGGGAGAGAGATAATTGGCTCACTGTTCGTTAGCTAATTGCGTTTTCCTCGTAATTGTCCTTTTTCATCATTAATTTGGGCCGTTCGGGATGCGGTAACGAGCAGTCAGCAGTCACATGAAGGGGCCGTGGGTGGTGGAGGACATGGCAAATGAATTCTATTGCAAATAAAAGGATTTTCACAAGCGAGGTGCGAGTATGTGTGTGTGGTTTAAAGTGAACTTGGAGTGGCTCTCTGATGATTTCCAGTTACAATTATGATGTAGGTCAGATGTGGCTACACTATCGTTCTGCTAATAAACACAGACTCGCACACACAGATAGTGAAACATAAGATATTGCATTCCAACATGCGTGTCCATCTGAGAGGAAACTCAGATGTTGCTATTTCATAACTATTTCAAGTATTTCTGTGTAGATGTTTCTCTTAAACTTTCTTGTGAGGAGAAATTTTGAAGCGAATGACACAACTGTTGACAGCGTTTTAATAAAATGGTAGATAACATAACTTAGATTTAGATTTGAGAGATGTCGGAGTTAATATTGAGATCTCTGATTTCTGATCACAGTCTTTGGCTTCAGATCTGAGCACAGTTTGAAACTCATCTCTTTAGTACTCAGAGGTTGCTCTTTCATAGATCACGTTTTAGAGATGTTTCTCCAAAAACCCATAAGGAAAATTGAAATAGACACATACTGTAAACATATTGTTGAGTCTGAGTGCAAAGTTCTAAAATGTATTATTGGGAGAATTTCATATTTTGATTGCAGATTCTGATATCTTGTAAAAATTGACCGAAGTGTAAAACATTCTGAACTTTCATTCTGAAATCATTAGCAAACGTTTTATTTGTTCTCATTAAAGTAATTGCTTGGAGTCTAGGGGAAACTACTGAGATTTTAAAGAGATCTCATGAATGTTCATTCTTATGATTGAGGTCAACCAAAATATCATTCAAGAGGAACATTACTCTTTCAATTATATTTATCAATTTAGATTTTGTCTCAGATGTTTTCCCAAATATTGTATGCTGTAGCTATAACATAATGTGACTTAGGCATAGTTCAAATCATTTGGTTTATAGGGTTAGGGTTAGGGTTAGTAAGAACCCAAAATTTGGGTCCAAGCATCTTGGACTTTCTGAGCTTTGCTCTGTTGAGATCTCATCTAAAACTTTATAGCAGAGACATATGAGATGACCAGAGTCTTGATCAGTAGAAAAAAAAAAGTTTGTTTGCTATCAATTTGAACTTGTTGCTTTTTTTTCCAAGAGCTCTTTAAAGTCACAAGTGGTTTATTTTCATGGTCTCTTTTTTACTTTCTTCTCATTCTACTACTCTCTTTCTCTTGGCCTTTATCTGTCTTTCTTTCTTTCCCTTCTGCCTTCATGTTGGCATTTCAGTATGTAGGGCACACAAATTCGGAACGAGTGTCTGCCTCGTTAAATGTCGTCACGTCTCCATTCATTGCACCTTCTCCTCCATCTTTCCTTCTTTCCCGTCTCTCCCTTTTTCATTCCCTTGGCATCGGCTTCGGCCAGTCGCACCAGAGACGCACACACACCCTGAATATCAGTGTAAATTATGCCCAAAAATGTGGAGCGTATAGATGACAGCATGCAAGACAGAGAGAGTTTATTATCAGAGGCTTTCCCAGTCCTTTCGCGGACTGACTAAAGCAGGATTCTTTTTCTAAAGCCAATTTGTGTCACTGCTGTGGCATTTGGGACTGTTTTGGGGATCAAAAGGAACAAAATTAGCAGTCTTTAGAAAAAGAATTGCTTTTGCGATAAATCTTAGTATATTGTAACTAGTTCTGACTAGTTGTGCACAATATAAGAAGGGAAAGAAAGAAAGTAGTGATATTTGAAGTATGGTTACCCATACTCAGAATTGGTGCTCTGCATTTAACCCATCCAAGTGCACACACACAGCAGTGAGAAATGAACACATACATGCAGCAGTAGGCAGCTATAGATCCAGTGCCTGGGGGGCAACTGGGGGTTCAGTGCCTTGCTCAAGGGCACTTCAGCCATGTGTATTGAGGGTGGAAGAGAGCGCCATTCATTCACTTCCTCCACCTACAACTCCTGCCAGCACTGAGACTCGAACCAACGACCTTTAGGCAACTAGTCCAAGTCTCTAACCATTAGGCCACAGCTGCCCTTCAGTTATCAGCCGATATTATTTATTTATTTAGATTTATCATACACATATCACACTGCCATAATTGTGCATGCTTATTTAGATTGCATTTATCATCTTCAAATGTTCACAAAGTATTTTTTTTTAAATACTAATAATTTAATAACACTGTTAAATGTAATCTATAACCAATCACAAAATGAATTTTGCCTACTGCACATCATAATGTTATGCATGCAATTAACATATAGTTCTATACAACAATTGATTTTACTACTAATTTATTTAGACGAAATTGTATAGGGTTTTAATATCGGCCAGTATCGGTTATCGGCCATAACGTGAAAATAGTTATCAGCTTATCTGTATCATTCAGAACTTTTAATTCTGTCAGCTGTACCCATAATCTTAGCAAATGTATGTCTTAGAATCTGAGAGACTGACATATAATGGATGTCACACAATCTGGTTACCCAGATTTTTTGTACAATCTCAAAAAACAATCATAAAGGACATAACAGTTTGTTTGTGCACTAGAGTTAAACGACTTACCTGACATTGCTAGTGCTAACTCTGAGTAGATCTGATTCTCCTCATTGATTTAGCACTTTTTTTAAGTTAAGTGAGATGTCAGCAGTACTTACCAGCTGCTATTTTAGTCAGAAAGTTGGCAAAAAAGGCCAAATCCATAATGAAGGTCCAGTGTAGTGACAAATTTAGCTGTAGTTACGGTATTCGAAGGAAGAAATAAATGAAGAAGTTTTGTGCAAAAGATAATATACTGGAGACATTCCTATCCAGGCTGTATTGAATTTCGCAGAGGATGCCGGAATTAGAAAAAAAAACAAAAAAAAACAACAACAACAAAAAAACACCTCATTAGGCAGTTTGCTTCATTATTTTCTACAGAGATATTCCGAGATGACTTTGACAAGACTGAGTATGTCAGAATTTACCTGATATAATAGTTTTCTTAGACCTTGCAAAATCAATATATATATATCAATGCCTCAAAATCCATCTAGTTTTGGCATGTCAAAAACAGGCATGCTTTTGGTATCAAACAGATATCAGATCAATATATTATGTCTCTGAAACCCCTGAAGATTTCCATAATCTTTCTTTTATTAATTTGTATTCACACAAAGCACATTTTCCTTCTTGATATTTCACTGAGCATCCTCTACAAATTTATAAGGACTGTGTGCAACATTTAAATGCCAAGTACTTTAGGGGGTCATATTATACATTTTAAGTAATTTTAATGAATTTTTGCACCCAAAAGCAATGATAATCTAGTTTTACTTTTTTCAAAACTTTGCTTTTTGTGTCTCGGAAAGAAAGAACACCATATAGGTTTGTAACAACATGAAGGTCAGTAAATAATGACAGTATTTAAAATTTTGGCTGAACTATTCGTTAACATTAGAGCTTCAGTAGTTGGCCTTATGAACATTGACTAACTGTTGCACTGAGAAACGTACACCCACGCTAATGAATTTCTTTGCTAATACATTTGTTTGAAAACACAATTAGCAAAGACCGCGCAGAACATTAGGCAGTTATAAATAATGTAACGAGTCACTACGATCATTGTTTTCCTTTCCGTTCGTCACAGAGAATGCAGCAGGTCAGTGCGTGAGTTTTCTCAGTAATTAATATCCTCACCCATATGATCCAGCTGTAGTTGGCGGGGGGTGTCTCGGTGCAGCCTGCTTCCCCTTCGTCTGTGCGGCATCTGTGGCTGCTGACAGCCAGCATCAGTTCTTTTCTGAGCAGAAAATGGCTGTAATTAAAAAGCCATTCCACATCCCTTAATGCCTTCCACCCCTCGCAACCAAGAGCTTCCCCTTTGAGAGAAATAAGGTGGATGAGAGCCATAAACAGAAAGCTGATGTCTCCTTCCTTCATTCAAAGTATATATCACTCAACTGCAACTTTAATATACTTTGAAGTTGGGACTGAATCATGTTCAAAGTTTCTGCAACATCGTGGCTGCAGTTGTGATCAGGCAATACTGGTTACTTTATTTCGGAAAATATAAAAATGTAGCTAAACAAAAACTACCTGACTATATTTGTTGATTTGCCATTTTAAATATATATATATATATATATATATATATATATATATATATATTAATGATACATTTACGTCAGAAGCAACGCTGAATAAGATAAAGACTTGTTTCAACACACTATTGTGGCAATTCGTAACTGTTTCGAAAAAAAAAAATGTAATCCGCATGATCATATTTTTATGTCTTTGTACTCACGTGGTAATCCATAACTGTTTTTGAAAACGTTTAATTGAACTTGAATAAATGTAATTTGAATGTTTTGGACAAAAAAATAAATAATTTAACACTCTCTTAGTAATTTGAAATGTTTTTGAAAACATTTCATCCAACATGCATGATCTCATTCTTATGTTTTTGTTCAATCTTTTTATTATTTACCACTAATGGGCCCAACCCTCCTTTTTACTTTTCTACTTTTCTACTTTTTTTTCCTGGTACTAAGCTTTGTGTAAATGTCATAATATTGTTTTGAAGCCATTTGCTTGAACTCATATAATGTACTTAATTTATATAACTTATGAATAAATTTGAGGTCTTTCCTGAGACCCTGAGATCTTTGTGTCTCACACTTGTTTTATGTCAAAACAATTTCTTTCTCACCATTTTAAAGAGCAATTTCACAGCATTTATATCAATACGTGTTACTTCATAGATGAGTCAGTGTTACATTTTTCTTCCACTGCAGTGCGGAAAAAAATTGATATTTGTATTGCTTTTGTGTGAAAAGATAAAATTTTACTTTGTTCAGCCAAGTGTTTTTGACAGGAACAGAGGGATTGTAAAAGAAGAACACTTAATGAAGACTTGGATCCGAAGGCTCAGGCTGTCAGAGAATGTGAATATCTGTATTATGAGTCCAGGTTTTTAAAGAATATAACCTAACAGATTATTTCGGAGATGGTAATGAAAGCAGATGGGTTTTAAACGGTCATTGCGTTTAAATCATGAAGCTTAAAACTTTTATTTATTTTATTTTTTAAGTTAAAATACTAACTCCTGTCCAGTTTAATGTGCCAAGACAAAACTATCCAGAGGTTGCAACCCATTTTAATTATGCAATCAATTTTTTTTTTTTTTGTCTTGAAAAGAAACTGGATATTCAATGGGGGGAAAAAATTTATGTTATCCATTGGGAATTGGCCGGATAATGATAAGTGGGTGTTACCTACCAGAATGAAGACAGATGGTTGAAAGAGAAGAGCTGAAAAGAGGGCATGGGGATGTTAGCCAAAATAAGATAAGTTGTTCCTTTTGTTTAAAGACCACATTTTGTTTCCTTTTTTCATGCAAAGCAAGACCGTAAATGCATTTGAAAAGTAAATGGGGTTATTTTGAATATATGTTACTTGCAGAAACAATATCAAGGCCCTAACATCTGCGTGCTGACTTCACCAGTTCCTCCACAGCCAACTTCCTCCAAACACATGTGTTTATGGGTGTGGGTCTTTCTCTCTGGAGCCCCTCTTCATATCTGGTCCAGAGAGCATCTGCAGCTTATTTTAATTCAAAGGGTGGGGCTACAAGTTCAGTTAGCTAACATGAAAAAAAAACTTAAAAAAAAGAGTTTCATATCTGAAAAACACCAGAGAGATTGAGCCATCCAGATAGACAGACCTGGCCCTTTAGCCACATACACTGTCAAACTCAAGATAACTGCCAGTCGCTTGACGCCAACTGGTGAAACAAGGCAACACAACCTGCTACCATTGGCCTGGTAAGTCATTCACTTCACTTTATTAGGTTTTTGCTGTCGTGAGACCCTTGCGTAGCTTCGTAAGGACACGTTGCCCTTTCACTGGGACAGAAGGTTGGGACATTAGATCCATGCTGCAAGGCAACACCTGCAATGTTACTAATAGCCGGTCTCATTCTGTCAAAGGCGACGCTTTCGAATTTGACAAATAAGACTCATCACAGGCACCTGGTCCTCCGTGTCATTTCTGCCTTTTCCTGGGAAAAGTTTGAAAATAATCCACAGCACCTTAATTAGCTGCCTAGTGCACGTATTCCTTCTCAATGTGACTTTATGCTGAAGTTAGGACAGAAACTTGCTGTTGGTGTTGTACGTAAGCAGATGACTCATAAGTGAGCGATTTGGAATGCTCTACACTACAGGCTGCAAACTCTCTATTGTTTCCAGCAAACAACTAGATATTTTTATTAATATAACGTTTAGAATTGTAAATATTAAATTTTTTTTTACATTGGAGTTTTTAATGATTTTCTTTGTTTTGGATATGTTTAAGTGCATTTCTAGTCATCAATTCTCACAAATCATCAGCCAACTTGATATTTTTTTTTTTTTTTTTTTTGTTTTTTTTGCATGTTACAAAACAATCACAAAATGTACACACTAAAGTTGAGTAAAATGGTACTTTTTTTATTATTTATTTATCATTTTCACACATTAGAAGTGTGTTATTAGCATTTCTCTCAACTCTTCCGCCATGTTGGATAAATGTTTCCATGAATTTGTCACAATGAATTTTGGGATTATCTCAAAATTGATTCCAGTAAAGTTTATTTTTAGCTTGTTGCTAATCTAATAAACAAAAACGTTTCTTATATTTTCCATGTAACATTAAGCACACAAATAGTTACTAGGCTAGGCTTTTCAATGGATTGTTTTTTTATATATATATTGAACCAATTTTAAGTGTTTTTCAACACTTACTGCAAAAAGGACATTAGGCATACAAAAACGTGTCCAAGGAGGCAGCATACTAGGGTTCAAAATTTCAGAATTTACCTCAGCGTCCTTTATCTTTAAACAAAGATGCTTCATTGTTCTGTAATTAACTCTTAATTTAGCTGTATGTATGTAGGCCTATATGTCAAACTTTAAACTTTAGCTGGGCCCGTTTGCTGTCATATTCAAAACTGTTTAATGTTACTGTGTTTAATCATACTTAAATTAAGGAAGGAAACTCCAAATTCAAATTCCCACATGTATATATATATGTACTGTCCACAAGATCGAGCATCCTGCTCACTAAACAGATGAATTTGTTCTCGACTGATAACTTTGAGTGCCAGTCCATGTTTTATCCAACGATTACTTTTCTAAAAATAGGGGTGTGGGACTGTACACGCTTAGTGGCATCCAATCAGACGTTAGATCTCACTTGGAGATTCTATGTCACAGCCAACAGCTTCACAGTCTGATATCAGAAAACTGTCGGCACTTTCTGATCACGACGATGTGTCAGAGTGAACTGAGTGTCATGCCAGCGGTTTTTCTGAGTAGATGAACCAGTACGTAAGCAAATATAGTATACAAAACATGATTAATCATATATTTAATATGAATTTTTATACTTGAAAGACTGATATCCCTATGTTTCTTGTCAACCACAGGAGCTACAGACAGACTACATATCCACAAGTCAGTCATGTCTGTGACTTCCATCTCTATACTAGCCACGATGAGATCAACTGTTCCAGCTCTACAGACTTCAGGAAGGATTTTAAACAATAACACCTGTAAGTGTGTTTCTTATAAGTCTAAATAATCATGGAACAATTTGTGCACTCTTTTCATTCACACTTTATTTATTTATTTGTTTACATAATACTGGCTTTTACTAGAATTTATTTATTAATTTTACCTTACCATAAGTATTTATTTTTTATTATTAAGTAAGGTTTATTTAATTATTATTATTATTATTAGTTTATAATTTTTATTTCATATATTAAGAGATCTGAATAAGATCTGAAATGTATTCATTTATTCATTTACACATCCTTCCATCCGTCCATTATTATCATTATTATTAAATATTTATATAATATTATCAAGTAAATCTGACTGTATCATAAATTTAGCTAGTTTTGCTCAGATAGCATTAAAAAAGTGATATTTTCAGGCTAGAGCAGCCAATGTGCATGCGCAGTCCAAGGTGCGCATCTCAGAATGCTGACTGTTTCTGTAGCCACCGGGACGTCTAACGGCAGCTGCAGTGACGAGCTGACTTTACAGACTAGCGATTGGTTCTTTTGTTCAGAAGGCGGGTCTTTGTTCAATACCGCATCCATATTGAACGTTGCATTTTTACGCTGCATATATGACTGACATGTCTTAGGTATTCTATAGTCTTTGCTTATACTCATCATAGCATGTGTGCGAAGGTGCATAGCGCGTGGCAAAAATAACGCGAATATTGATGAACATGTTGGTAATCTTGTGGATAAAAAAAACAAACAAACATGCAAGTCCTGTCAGCGACAGCCAGTTTAGTTTTTTTTTTCTTTTCTTTTTTTTTTGAAAAGTCTGTTACAGTATATTTGCCATTTACCTCACTATGGAGGCTTTCCTTATTTATTTATTTTTATTAATTTTAATTAACAATGTTACAATTATTTACTTTACTATAAAATCATTATAAATAATACAACAATATTACATCCATTATTATTATTATCATTATTATGAATTACTTTTTTATGATTCCAAAATATCTGAGAGGGTGAGATCTGAAATTAACCAATTAATCAATTAGTTTATTTGTTTTTAGCTTCAACATATCCTAAGATGATGAGATCTGATAGGGCAGGGAAGCAGAAAGACAGGAAAACTGAGTGAATGTAGAACTTGTGCGGATGGTGTTTTGTGATTCTAGTCTGGTAGTTCTTTGTTCAGGTTGCCCTTTGATTCAACGCCTTTGAAAAGTGCACGATTGGTGTTCGTACACAAGGATACCCAGCTTTGAGTGAAAATAACATGTCTGGTGTAAGTGTATTCAGAAGGTGGGTTGATTCTTCAGACTGCTTGGGTGTGAATATAGCAGTTCAGGATTATGAAACCGGATCTACTTTTGTAACATGAATTAGAACTAAATGACTTCCTGTTGATAAATCTATATCTGATAGGTTACGGCTGTGCAATACATTGAGTTTCTCCACAGTCTTGTCTTCTTAAATGTCTTTGTGTCATCATGAAAGGAGAGGATACTGATTCAATACCTGTCCACTATCCATTCATGCAAACAAAACCTATTCGGCCATCTCTTTAGAAGAACTTTGGCCTGCGCTCTGACTGGCAGGAAAGTGGGGTTTCTGTATATTTTGCTGTTGTCTGAAAGATCTCCATGTTGAGCAATAAAAGGCTTTTCTTCCAGTTGCGTTCCTCCCTTTAGCCATTACAGAGTGCCTCTCACTAAACAAATTGCACGTCACTCTACCACAAGGGCTAGCATAGTGCGCGCAATGTTTTGAAAGCTCGAGATTATTGGGCTGCCATACGCGCAGCAGCTTACCGAGAGAGATGGAGAGCGTTGTATAACAGTTATTGTGCGCTCACAAAAAGGACCATAACAATATGTACTAAAACCCCATTTGACCAGTAATTGTTTCTCAAGGGAGCTTCTGTAAAATAAAGTTTGCATGGCATTTCCATGATTAAACTAAAGCGTTTTGAGAGCTGGTAATTAATTTAAGGGACAATGTTGTCAGGTAAAGTTGCCTCAGATGTAGTTGGTCATGTGACTTTTTCAGTGTGGTGTTGAACAAGCTAAAACCTTTAGGCTTCATTCAGGCGGTGATTGTTTTATCAATTATGTTTTCTTTCTCCATCATTATTAGTTTTTCTCCATTTTCCAGGAGAAAATTCCCAGGTGATTATCATTATTTCTCTGTTTTTTTTATATATATATTTTGGTAAACCGTAAATGATTGTGAGATCAGGTTTTGATGTAGAGCGTGGTTCCAAGGTTGTTCCAAAAATGTCAAGATTCAGTGATAAATATCTGGTTTGAGAATGATTCGGTCAGTCAACTTTACAAACAAATCATTCATTTGGTTTTGTAAACAAGTCATTCTTTCCCGTTTGTGAATGACTCGATCATTTCATTTTCATGAAATCATTTCACTTTCATTTCTGAGACCAGTACTGTCAATCATTCAGATTGTGCTGTAAATCATTTTATCATTTTCGTAAAATAGTAATTCAGTCCAATTTGTGAGTGAATCAATCAGTTTGTTTGGAGAAAGAATAATTTATACCTTTTCTGTGAATTATTAATAATGACACTGTGAAACACTCTAGCCATTTGTAAGTGAATCAATCACTTTTGTTGGGTTCTGTGAATCATTCAAACATTACTGTCAATAAATTTATCAATTTTGTGAACAAGTCATTCAGTCCAATTTGTTAGTCAGTCAATCATTTTGTTGTGTGAATGATTCATTTAGTCAAGTCATGTGAATCATGTTGTTCAGAGCTAGTCTGAACAAACTTATCAATTAGTTCATAACTTGTTCACAAAATGGACTGTACGATTCAGTCATGAAATGGATTGTTTGAAACGTTCATCATCCATACTGAATGATTCATTCGCAAATCTGTTGAACCAAATCTTTTGTAGTGGGAGAAAAACACTAATATTTTCTACTCCAATGAGTGTCAGTTAAAGATGAAAATTACCTCATCCCCATGTTAAACAGTTAAATAGCACTTAAGATCTTTATCTTGTCTGTCCTACCTTCAAATGTCATGTAACGAAGCTTCTCATTCCTCTGAATTCAATAACGAAGTACACTTTTATCTCCAGGCTGAGGGTTAAAATGTCTTTGAGATTTATTGTTATTGTGCTTCTTCAGATCTGGAGGGCGTCCCTCTCTTTTCCTTGCGTGCCAAATCGATTGCAGGTAAACTAATCTACTCTTGAAGCCACCTGACTAAAGAAGCGCTCCAGATGAAAGCTTTTACAGTACATGCCAAGTGGACAGGGAATTGTGGTATTGCAGTCAATGGGGCCTGTCACGGTTTCCATGGTTTCCGTCTCCAGGGAGACATGGGATGAGAGAAGCATCCACGCTGATATGAGTTCAGATGACATGTGGATGGATATTGGCTCTATAAAGTCCTTAAAGTCATTTACACAATATGAATGTGGTATTTTTGTGGTTTATAAGGAATCTGCAGTACTACCCATCCATTCAAGATTTCACGTAAATGTAGTTTTAAAGATCTCATTCACTGATAATGGTTCAGTGATTCAGTGAGTTGTCGACTC
Organism: Carassius auratus; assembly: GCF_003368295.1. Lineage (NCBI taxonomy): Eukaryota > Metazoa > Chordata > Actinopteri > Cypriniformes > Cyprinidae > Carassius > Carassius auratus. The sequence continues at coordinate 7,842,424 of NC_039264.1, read as the reverse complement.
AAGACCCAATCGGACCAATTCAGTCAGATTTATGAATTCTTCAGTATGGTTTGTGAATGTATCAGTCAGTCAATTTCACTGACAAATTGATCAGTAGTTTGATAAAACGAGTCTTTTTGATTTGTGAGTGAATCATTAATTTAATTTGCAGAATGAATCATTTACACCAGATCTGTCAGTCATTCGGGCTGGTTCTGTGAATCATTCTATCATTTCAGAAAGTCTTTCCTTCCAATATGTAAGTGAATCAAGTCGTGTGTTCTGTGAATGAATCATTCAGATGTGTTCTATAATTTTTGTGAGCAGTTCATTCAGTCCACTTTGTGACAAATTAACCCTTTCGTTTGAGAAACGAACCATTTCTTCTTTCTGCAGTCCAATTTGTAAGTGACTCATCCATTGTGTTATTGTTTTCGTGAGCATTAAGTCCAGTGAGTGAATCAATCAGTTAATTTGGTGAATACATCATTCAGACCAGAACCAGATTCACTGAAAAGATTAGACTTAAATAATGATTCTTTCACAAATAAGACATTGTTACCGTATAATATAAAGACCATAGTAATGATCCAAACAATACCTGGTGGATAATATCAAGTCCTGCCTCTTTGTGTCACTGAATTTCCTTTTTTACACATACATTCATCACATTGCATTGATTGTAATGCCATTTATTGGTACTGACTGGTCTAAGGTGGTCTAAAAGACTGATTAAATGAACTAAAAGATGGTGGACATCAAATGACCACTGTTTAGTTGATTAGCATGCTCCTTTTAGCAATCTGCTACCATAAAGCATCTTCGCCATTGACTTTTATTCAAATCTAGCCACATTTTTCAACATAGTATTTGTTTTCCAGTGACAAACTGTTTTCTTGAAAACTTCAGTTGGCTTTTGACCTCACGTCTCAAGGTAGTTGTTAGCAAAGGACTTGGAGGACCTTAAACTTTCTTGGTTGGCCTGGCAGGCCACATTTGGTCAAGTTTGTTAGGGTTTGATCAGGGCTACCATGTTTTAACAACAAGATTCACTGCCGTAAGCTAATTTGACTTTGTCATTGGACCAATGTCGATAAATTCGCCAATTTTCTGCTGAGAAGGACAAGACAGAGAAAGCCTTAGGGTATTCAACATTTCCACCTCTGTCGTGAACTTAGAAGGACACAGCCCAAGGCAGGGTTACGAACATAGTAAAGGGGTTCACACATTCACTGAAAGAGGACCAGAGGCATTAGACAACATGAGCATTCACTTTAGCACGACCCTCGAAAAAAAAGAGTGAAAAAACTCAGGTGTGGGTGGAGATTTCCTCTCCTGCTGGCACTTTCTTCTCACTTAGCTCGGAAGTCGTGCATTCACATTTTATCCTGAGTGAATGGGAGATAGGACAGGGACAGGAAGTAGATACAGAGTCGCAATTTTTCTGTTATCAAACAAGCAGAAAATAATCAGCATGGAGCGATCTGGTCAACACGACCACACTCCAACAGGAACAATAATAGCCTAGGAGTGCAGAAATAACCTAAAGCATGCTGTACAGTGGAAACTCAAACGTGCTGCTAGAGCAAACGGACACGATTGTAAGTGTGTGCACTACAGTATCTTTAATACACACACTGTGCGCGGAGTGGGAGTGTTGGTTTATCGTGGGCTCTCAGGGAGTCACACAATGTGTCTTGCAGGCCTGAAATCAGCGTCCTCGGCGCTACATGTTACAGTCTTAATGTCCAATAGTCTTGAGACCACTTCAGTAAAAACTTCTGTTTGCATTTGTGAAATTTGATATGTTATATTACTGACATCATTTGAGTGAAAAGGGTAAATAGAAAAACCATACTTGATGATCTTTTACATTTTTTATATTCTTATAAGTCATTTTGATCTCGCAGTTTGCCAATTATGATGTCTATTTTATTTTATTTTTTACTAATCTTTTGAGTAAACCAATCTTTTGGGTGAACAAATCTTAAAGTCAGTGGATCTTTTAGGTGAACTGATCTTAAAATCTCTGTTCTGGGTTCAAAAGATTGAATAAGATTCATCAAAAACCCATCGCTAATTGATTAGATTAGATTAGATTAGATTCAACTTTATTGTCATTATGCAGAGTACAAGTACAGAGCTAATGAAATGCAGTTAGCATCTAACCAGAAGTGCAAGAATATAGTGTTTTATATACATAGCCATCTTGAGCCATCTTGTCTGTTATTTCTCAACATAATTTCAACATGGTGAATTGTTAGTTTCTAAATAAATGTATTTTTCAACCAAATCTTTTAAGTGAATGAATCTGTGACTGAATGAGTTGTTTCAGTGACTCACCCAACAAATCAATAAACGAATCCTTTTAGTAAATCGTTTCAAAAGATTCACGCAGATTAATCAAAATCCCTAACAATATTTTTATATAGTAGTTATCTACAACATAAGTTCATCATGGTAAATAGTTGTATATTTTAGAAATTAATCTTTTAAGTGAACAGATATTTTAACTGAACCTTTTTAATGAACAGATCTTTCAAGTAAACAAATCATTTAGTGTTTTTTTTTTAAAGTGTATGATTCAGTGAATGAGTCATCAAATGAACAGTGATTCAACGAGTCAAAAAAATGCACAGAAGAGGTCAAATAATGAATAAGTGCTCAAAAGTTTGTACTTTTTTTCTTTTTTTTTTTTGGAAATGATTCAAAAGATTCACTAAGGTGAATCAAAACCCCCAACAACTAGTGGTGGATCAACAAGTTATCCTGAAAAATTTGCCTCTATTCTTTTTTTTCTTTCTTTCTTTCTTTTTTTTTTTTTTTAAGTAAAATGTGTTTTTGATGCAGTGTCAGAAATTTGGACCCACGTGTCTTCATTTCCCTTACGTCACTGTTATGCCTATAAGAACAGGTTTCGGAATATTTCAGTACTCTTGTCTTCTGCTGTCAATGAGAGCAGAGACAGCAGGAGAAAGAGACCAGGGCATGTGTCCACTGAATTCTGGGATGCGGGTAGACAGGAGTGTTTGGAGTAACTGACTGTGCCATGCATCTTCAAGCAGCAAGATAGCTTATTAAAATCATCATTGGTCATTTTTAAAGACATAAACCACTTTTGTGACACATTGTTTAATTATTTATTAAAATTTTAATGATGCATTGTTACTAGTAGCCAAATGTTTCATTTACATATTCCTGTAACACTGAATTCCAAATAGAATTCAGTCTTTTGGATCTTTGAGAATAGCTATCATTTGGGCTTTATATAGACATGGGGTACATTAAGTTCTGCTCTAAATGTGCAGAAATGAAACCCCTGCATAAGCAATTTCTTACTGAAAAAGTACAAAAAGCCCTCTTTCAATCTCTTTGTCTCATTAGCTAAAAATGGAATGTGTAATTACAGTCTATGGTTTGGTCCAACTACAGCTTCACTATCAAATCAAATTCAATCTTTTCACACATGAACACAGAAAATAAAAACTTTCTTCACCTTTTGCCTCCAATTTATTCACCGGGACTTTTTTTTCTGAAATGTGCATCTTAATTATTCTGTTTTGAATTTGCCAAGAGTTTGAGTGCAGAATGAATCGAGTTTTCGCTTTGAAAGTTATTTGTGAAACCAAACCAACGTTAATTTCAGGTATGAGCATTTTTATTTTGTCCTATTTGGACTTATTTAATTTGGTAAAATATGCAATTAGACCAATTTGTAGCTATGTGAGACTTGACAAATTGTAAAGCATGAAAAATTTGCATAGTGTGTTATTTTATTTTTATTATTATTTGATGTTATCAACTCAGTGTTTGATTTCAAAAGAGATTTATTTAACAAATTGTTTAAAATTTTAACAGGCTTTGTCATTTTTTAGATAAAATGTGCAATAAAATAAAAGGCAATTTACAAATATTATATATTGATAAAATTTTAATATAATTTTGATAATAATAAAATATAATCATATAAAAATAGAAATAATCTTATAATATAATATGTGTCATATTTTTCCCTGTGGTATTTCCCTGCATGTAGTACAAGTATATAGTTTTTTTGCAGTATATTCATTTATCAGAACACAACTTTTTCTTCTCGTTTCATTTATTATTCCGAAGTTTCTGAGAAAAAGTCAAATTGTCAAAATGCGGCTTGTGGAAAACATCATTCATTTTTTGCTTCCCGCTCTTTCAGAAATCATCTTTTTCTTCCTAGAGCGGATGTCTTGAATGTTGAGGGAATATTGACGACAAGCCTTCTTATCAGGCCTAGATATATATATTTTTTTCTCTTTTTTTCTCTCAGTAGCAGCAGCAGAAAAGTAGTTTTGCATGAAGGTAATTTCATTTAGTGTTCAAGCTCTCGGCCCCTCGTTGAAACTCACATCGGTCCACCGATCTCTGGAGATCATCGACACAACACTGGAAGCAGTTTCCAGAAACTATAACCCATGCTATACTGAGGCAGCTGCTGATAATGATTTTCAAAAGGCAAACAACCTGGGTGTTAATAATATGATGGGCTCTTAAAGGGATAGTTCACCCAAAAATGAAAAATTGATGTTTATCTGCTTACCCCCAGGGCATCCAAGATGAAGGTGACTTTGTTTTTCAGTAGCAAACAAAGATTTTTAACTGAAACCGTTGCAGTTTGTCAGTCCTATAATGTTAGAGGATGGGAATCACAGTTTTGAGAGTCAAACATACACAAACAAAACCAAATTAAACCCTGTGGCTCGTGACAATACATTGATTTTTACTTCAGATTTTCACCACTGTGTCTGAACTTTCCTGAGCACGTTCGCGTCTTCTTATTCAGCCTGCGCTTGAGGCAGATCGCAGACTTGCATTAGCGCCATATATATCTCAACCATTGACACTCTATCTGAGAGACAGGTGGTGGTAATGCACTTATAAGTCTGCGATCTGCCATAAAGCAAGAAGAAAAAGAAGACACCTCATGCGCAATTTGTTTTGTTTGTGTATGTTTTTTAGTTTTTTTTTCTGATAGACTGCAACGGTTTCAGGTAAAAATCGCAGTTTGTGTTCAACTGAAGAAACAAAGTAGAAGACATTTTGGATGCCCCGGGGGTAAACAGATAAACAATCCAATCTTCATTTTTGAGCGAAATATCCCTGTAAGTAAGTTTTCATTTTACATAAATACAGAGCAGATATGTTAATTTTAGGTGGTCAGAGAACATATTTATATTCGGTGAAAAATAGACAGGAAGACTAAGGTCTCCATAGCAATAGTACATGCATTTCATGAGCACATTTTGTTATTATCTCTTGGCAAATTGGAAATATGCATTGGTTAAACAAACCAAGTACTGTTTTAATAACTCCCCTTTAAGTATTCTGTTTTTAGATTTTTTGTTATATATATATATATATATATATATATATATATATATATATATATATATATATATATATTAGGGCCGGGACTTTAACGCGTTAATTGAGATTAATTAATTACACAAAAAATAACGCGTTAACTAAGATTAATTAATTACAGAAAAAAAATTCCCGCATTTTTAATAACGTATTTTTGCACTGCGGAACGTTTCTCACTGGATGAGATTCAGCGGACCGATTATACTGGAGAACCAACTAGCGTTCGCATATCACCGCAGCACTTGATCGAACCTCAAGTATCACCTCAACGCAAAACATATAGCAGCTAGCGTGGACTTTACACTTTATGTTGAACTATGTATTATTTTGTTGGTGCAACAGTTTATGTTGAACTCTTGTTTTGGCCAAGGTTATTGAGAGTTGTACTTAGTATGTTATGGCCTCTGAAGCAACATAGAGATGTTTTCTAATAGTCAGGGTTTCCAATGTTCTGAATGTAATTGACAGTATTGTGTTTTACTTAAAAACACTTTACAGAAGGTTCCAGCAACTATAAGCTTCCTGAATTTCTGAAATGTACTATTTCTAAATTGTTTCTAAATATGCTATTGCTACACTTAATGGCAAAAATTGCACTGGTCTGCTAGACTTGGTTGAACAAAAATAAACAATATTTTGTTGCTTAAGCTTATGTATTCAGTCATTATTCAATGGTATACTATAAATCCATGTGAAAAAAAAATTACTTCTCACTGTTCTCAGGTCAAATATTTATCTGCGATTAAAATGCGATTAATTTCGATTAATTAATTACAAAGCCTCTAATTAATTAGATAAATTTTTTTAATCGAGTCCCGGCCGATTAAAATAAATATATATATATATTACAGAATTTTTTTTTTTTTTTCAAAAAGAAATGTAATAAATAAATAATGTAAATAAAAATATTTAACCACAACTTTATCAAATAATTTTAATATAAATCATATAACATCTTAATCTAAATGCATGGGTTTCAAAATTACTTTATAAAATTATTTGAAAAATCTATTATTATTAACAATAATGTCTATTTATTAATTGTCCATTTTACTGTTTTATTCACTGTTTATTTTTTATGTAGAGGGAATAAACATCTTTCTTTCCTGCAAATGCATAATGGTATTCTAATTTTTTATTCGTGTAACTATTTAATTTTATGTTTTTCTTTCATTATTTGGATGCATTATTTGTATATATTTCTATATATATAATTTGTGTATAGATAATTTATTTTAGAATACTTTATATAATAATATAAAATAATATAAATATATAATAAACTATTAAAAAATAAATAATATTAATACATTATTAAATCATAATTTTTGTATTTCTTTTATATTTATTTATTCAAATTTTCTATTTTTCATTTATTTTCTATTTTTCTTTAATTATGTTTACTTTTTTATTTATTTGTTTTAAGATCAAATGAAAAATTCCATATATGCAGTCTGCTTTGAAAGTGAAACTATTATTATTATTATTTTCAGTATCTTTACATTTCATAAAATGAAAGCTACAATAGCAAGTAGCTTTGATAGAAACGTAGACTGGTTTGACATATTGTTAGACCGTCTGACATGCTTAGCTTCATGACAGACTTTTCCATAACAGTTACATCTGACTGGAATCATCTGTCAACGGCAGCCGAGAGTAATGCTGTAAAACCGCAAAATACCAAATAACCCACCTGAATCCCCCTCTGCCCTGTTACCTTCTCTGTGGTTCTCCCTCTCTTCCACTACAATAGCACCCTACTGAGGGCACGTAGACTAAATCAAAGCTCGTGGCGCCCGTCAGCGCTGACGAACACATCTGACATCCTCGACGCAATCATGCGTTTGATCAGCGTGTACGTTTACGTGTGAGCGCGGTAATGAAAGCGGGAGCTGACGTGTCCGTTCTGTCAGGGCAGGTGTCTGGGGAAGTGCTGCGTGCCTCCTGGTGAGACGTCTCCGTGTTTTCGTGCCAGGTTTTAAAGGGCTTTGACAGGTGGAACATGCAGACTTTCTGAGTCATTTTGCGATTTATCATAGAAGAAGAGCTCTCTGATTAAGCGCGGGCTCAGTCTTAAAGGAACAGTTCGTCCGTTTTTAATCACCCTAGAGATCTAAGATCTTCAGTCTTCCTTTTGAATCATTTAATTACTTTTTAACATTTAAAGTTAATCTGAATCGTTTTAGATGATCACTTTGAATAATTTAATGCAGTTGATGTGAGGTGTTCAGGGTGGTCACATTGAATCATTGATGATGTTAGTCTTAACTTTGAATCTTTAAACGTGGCCACTTTGATTCAAGGGTTCAAAGTGTTTTTTTTTTTGTTTGTTTGTTTGTTTGTTTGTTTGTTTGTTTGTCATGTGCACAGTGAGGGAAAAAAGTCTCCCTGTACAATGAAATTCTTTCTTTGCTGTCTACAGTGAATGCCAAGACGAGTGCACACTACAGTATGTAAAAATAAACACACACACACACACACACATACAAACAAACATAATACAAATAAAAATATGTTGCAGAAGAATAAATATACACTATGTAATTCTACATCTGTATGTGTGAGTGTGCAAGATTTACTTATGTGCAAAACAATGGTACAGATAATGTAGCAAATTGAATGCAAATACATGGTGATAATAGCAGCATCAACATTAACAATATGCAAATTAAGATGAAGCTACTTGCTAAAAAAATAGCAGCAGTAATATTGACTAATGTGCAAATTATGAAGCTACTTGATAATAATATCAGCAGTAATATTAACAAATGGGCAAACTGAGATGTAACAGGTTTGAATTAAGGGGATTATCTTAAATCAAATAAGTGATCACTTTGAATCTGGTTATTTTGAATAATTTGAAATGGTCGTTTTAGTCACTCAGGGGAGTGGTCACTTTAAATAATTTTATGGGATCACAATGGCAGCCACTTCATCAATCATTTGAGTCAAAAGGTCACCGAGTCAATTAAAGTGCCCCATTTTTTATTATTTAAATATTTGCATTAAGGGTAATTACATTTTTTATTCATTTTGAGTCATTAAAGTAGTAACTATCATTAAAGGTGATCACTTTCAATCATTTAATGTGATCACGCAGTATCATATAATCATTTATTCATTCATAAATAATTTATTATGTTCATTTTTAATTCTTCAAAGAGGTGTCTTGGTAGTCACTGAGACACGTAAAGTGGTCACCTTGAGCTATTGAAATGAAGTCATTTTGAATAATTTGATAAGTCTACTTTGAGTTGTTCAAGGTAGTCAGTTAAAGGGTTACTCCACCCCAAAAGAAAATTTTGTCATTAAACACTTACCCCCATGTTGTTCCAAACCCGTAAAAGCTTTGTTCATCTTCGGAACACAATTTAAGATATTTTGGATGAAAACTGGGAGGCTTTTTAATGTCCCAAAGACTACCAAGTAAAATACACGGTCAAGGTCCAGAAAAGTATAAAAGACGTAATCAGAATAGTCCATCTGCCATCAGTGGTTCAACCATAACGTTATGTAGCGACCAGAATACTTTTTTACACGAGGAAAACAAAAACAAACTTAAATCCAAAATATCTTAAATTGTGTTCTGAAGACAAACAAAGCTATTACGGGTTTGGAACAACATGGGAGTAATTGATTTATGACAAATTTTCATTTTGGGGTGGAGTAACCCTTTAATTCATTTAAGGTGGTCGCTTTGAGTCATTTCGTCCAGTTAATAGCTGCCAGTTTGGAGTCACTTTTTACAATTTCATTTCAAGGTCACTTTAAGCTGTTAAAACAGGTTAGTCAACACCTTTTCTGTCACATCTGCTTGTTTGAGAATATACCCATTGTGTCCCATTATTAATTGAACTGCTTCAGAAATAATCAACCTAATTTGGGCCGCATGTACTGTAAGTCCACTTAAAAAAGCCTGACTGAGTCTTTCTGTTATTTTTTTTTTCTTTCTCACATTGTGCCAGAGTTAATGAGAAAAAAAGGAGAGCATCTGTCAGATATGTAGAGCTCGGTGCCCCAGAAGTACCGCCAATGTGTGTCTATATATGTGTGTAAATGAGTATGTTTGCCTGTGTGAGTTCTGTGCCCCAATAAGACCACTGTATGAGGCCCTCGGAGATCCAAAGAGATGCCTCGACGTGCCACAGTGACAGCTGGGAAAATGATGGCTCAGATAAATTAATAAACTGCTAGAAGAAAGAGAATGCATCTAAATTAGGCCATGCCTCATATGATGAGCTTATATGCTTTATTAAAACTGTACTGCACTTGTCTATTAAAGAGAAGGCAGGCAGTAACAAGAACCTTGATGATGGTGGTTTTGAGTTCATATTTGTGAGAAATCACAGACAGACATGACTTTTTCATTGATCCTTTGCTTTTTGAGGTGCAAGGGACCATGGGATACTGTTCGGAATAAAAGATGAAATCTCTCTGCACTTTTGTCATCTCATATCGAGCTCATTACACTGTGAATGTTCACCGACTCACTTTAATTGTCATTTCCCATTTTAATACATGTCAAAACATAGCAGAGCAGTCATTGTTAGCGTTAGCAGTCGTGAACCCGAGAACATGGATTCCTGGCGCAGGTTTTTGTGTTAAATTAGATCTCGCCACAATGACACGTTGTGCTTGCGATACTCAGGCGGCTCAAGTATGTTGATGCTAGGAGACTGTATTCAGAAAGAACTCCCGCCAGTAAGGCGACATTGAATTGCTCTCTCAAAAGAGGTTTCTTTTGGTTGCCACAGAGAAATCATAACAATGTGCTAAAACCACTCAAGTCACCCTTGCAACCGCATGTGCGCTAAATCTGGTAAAAAAGAAAAAGAAGAAAAGATGAGAATGTATTAGCAACTATAATGCAGTGTGCTAAGTCCATTCCAAATATCGTAGCAGCTGATTAACCCTTTCACATAAATTCATCCTCTCCTCTGGAAAGACATTAAAGTCAGTCTTCAGGGAACTGGGAGAAGAACAGAGCACACTTTGTTGTTACCTACGCTATGTGTACTGTATATGATATCAATAAAACTAATTGTCAGTTTATAGGATCATATTTGCCGCTTCTATAAACATCAGCGTGCATTTAACAAACTATAAATGTATGGTTTTACTAGTGCGTATAAATGTCTGGAACCTAAAATTAGCAGTGTATGGTTGAAAACACTAACTCCAGTTTTGTTAATATGACAAGAACACAGTTTTCGACTCTGGCTCCGTGCCAGCCAAACCAAGAAAGCAGATTTTAATTCAGAGGTTGATCATGTCAGAACAAAAGTTAGAACACAGTAGAAACCTTCGCTATGAACTCCGTAGAAACTTCATAGCTATGTGCTTAATTAACTCAAAACACAACATACGCATTACGTCTGCTTATGCAATTGCATAACAGTACTGGAAAAAAAAGAAATTCAGAATACACTAGCAGTCATGTAGGCTTGGGCTAAATACAATCAAAACACTAGCAGCTGCATACGCAGTAATTCCACTTTGAACATGCTGGCAATCATATAATCATGCGCTAGATCCACTCAAAACACACTAGCAACTGCATATGTACTAATTCCACTCAGAACACAGATAGTGGTGTGCTAAAACCACTCAAAACACCACAGTGCTAACAGTGGCACTAAAACAGGCAGTATATGTGGTGAATAAGGGCACCGCACATAAAGGTCATTGTAAAGGTCATTGTGACTTTTTCCTCATACAATTCAGACTTATTATTTCTTGCAATTCTGAGCTTGTTTCAGGGAGTTATATGTTTATATCTCGCAATTCTGAATAAACTCAAAACTGCAAGAAAAAAAAGGCTGAACTGAGTAATTCAGATTTATTTATTTTTTTTCTCAGAATTGAGATCGTTATATCTATATTCTCAGAATAAGTTAATATAAGATACAAAATTAGAATTGCAAAATGCAAACTCGCAATTTTTAGAAGAAGAAAAAAGTCATATCCTGCTTTTCGGAATTCATATCTCGGAATTCTGAAAATAAAATGATCTTTCTCCGCATTGTGAATCTCGGAAATTTGAATTGTAAGAGAAAAGTTTCAATTCTGGTTTCCTGGTGGAAATGGGCTTCCATAGCGAGCTGTAAGCTTTGCATTGTAAGACTCAATGTTAAGCGCAATTCACTGTTATATTCTGGATATTCAGAACACATTGCCATATTGTGCACAGTTTACATAGTATATACTGCAGAAAGAGTTGTATGGTTGTAAGATAGCCCATGACCTTCTAGGTAATTTTTCTGGGTAAAAACGTTGTATCTCAGTGCTTTCAGATAGTTGTAGAAGTTACTGGGGTAAAAAATTAAGCAACACCTCTCCAAAATGTCTTTGACAAATATGATTTAAGTCTGTAATGTTTGGAAAACGCTTCAACACACACAAACCTTGGTCAGAACATCCATGGTTTCTAGAAGCTCCAGTTAAGAGCTCGAACCCCCCCGCCCTCAAATATCTCAAAATGTTAGAAAATAAGTTAATTTCATGCCCACCACCTGGCTAGTTATTCCAACCAGATACTGCTCCCACTCAATTTCCTGACGAATCCTGCAGTGCGACTGCGTATTTGAAGGGGAGCGTGCTATAGAAAAATCACACCTCCTGTCCACACCTGTGAGGGCTACAATAATAGCGTCTGAACCCATGCTGTGGTCGGCAGATAAACCAACCCAGCGTGTTGGGGTTTGTGCAAACGTTTGGCAACAAAGGTGCAGGAAGAGAGTGGGCGTCGCTATTTCAAGTAGGACGCTGTAGTTCAAGACTTGTTATTTGACACATTTTGTGAACATTATTTTGTGATTAATATTCCATTGTTTAATTAATTAATTTATTCAAACTATTTTAATACTTTTTTAATTCACACAAATCTGGTTATATTTTATATAATTTATCATTTATTTAGGAAAAACAGTATTAGTGTAAGTATAGAACAATGTAGAATAGTATATACAAAACTATAAATTAAATACATTTTCTATCTATCTATCTGTCTTTCTTTCTTTCTTTCTTTACTGGCAGTTTATTTAATCCACTTGTGCGTGAGTGTGCACAATGGGCTGTGTATATATATATATATATATATATATATATATATATATATATATATATATATATATATATATATATATATATATATATATATATATATACAGTATTGTTCAAAATAATAGCAGTACAATGTGTCTAACCAGAATAATCAAGGTTTTTAGTATATTTTTTATTGCTACGTGGCAAACAAGTCACCAGTAGGTTCAGTAGATTGTCAGAAAACAAACAAGACCCAGCATTCATGATATGCACGCTCTTAAGGCTGTGCAATTGGGCAATTAGTTGAAAGGGCTGTGTTCAAAAAAATAGCAGTGTCTACCTTTGACTGTACAAACTCAAAACTATTTTGTACAAACTTTTTTTTTTCTGGGATTTAGCAATCCTGTGAATCACTAAACTAATATTTAGTTGTATGACCACAGTTTTTTAAAACTGCTTGACATCTGTGTGGCATGGAGTCAACCAACTTGTGGCACCTCTCAGCTGTTATTCCACTCCATGATTCTTTAACAACATTCCACAATTCATTCACATTTCTTGGTTTTGCTTCAGAAACAGCATTTTTGATATCACCCCACAAGTTCTCAATTGGATTAAGGTCTGGAGATTGGGCTGGCCACTCCATAACATTAATTTTGTTGGTTTGGAACCAAGACTTTGCCCGTTTACTAGTGTGTTTTGGGTCATTGTCTTGTTGAAACAACCATTTCAAGGGCATGTCCTCTTCAGCATAGGGCAACATGACCTCTTCAAGTATTTTAACATATGCAAACTGATCCATGATCCCTGGTATGCGATAAATAGGCCCAACACCATAGTAGGAGAAACATGCCCATATCATGATGCTTGCACCTCCATGCTTCACTGTCTTCACTGTGTACTGTGGCTTGAATTCAGAGTTTGGGGGTCGTCTCACAAACTGCCTGTGGCCCTTGGACCCAAAAAGAACAATTTTACTCTCATCAGTCCACAAAATGTTCCTCCATTTCTCTTTAGGCCAGTTGATGTGTTCTTTGGCAAATTGTAACCTCTTCTGCACATGCCTTTTTTTTAACAGAGGGACTTTGCGGGGGATTCTTGAAAATAGATTAGCTTCACACAGACGTCTTCTAACTGTCACAGTACTTACAGGTAACTCCAGACTGTCTTTGATCATCCTGGAGGTGATCATTGGCTGAGCCTTTGCCATTCTGGTTATTCTTCTATCCATTTTGATGGTTGTCTTCCGTTTTCTTCCACGTCTCTCTGGTTTTGCTCTCCATTTTAAGGCATTGGAGATCATTTTAGCTGAACAGCCTATCATTTTTTGCACCTCTTTATAGGTTTTCCCCTCTCTAATCAACTTTTTAATCAAAGTACGCTGTTCTTCTGAACAATGTCTTGAACGACCCATTTTCCTCAGCTTTCAAATGCATGTTCAACAAGTGTTGGCTTCATCCTTAAATAGGGGCCACCTGATTCACACCTGTTTCTTCACAAAATTGATGACCTCAGTGATTGAATGCCACACTGCTATTTTTTTGAACACACCCCTTTCAACTAATTCAACTAATTGCCCAATTGCACAGCCTTAAGAGCGTGCATATCATGAATGCTGGGTCTCATTTGTTTTCTGAGAATCTACTGAACCTACTGGTAACTTGTTTGCCACGTAGCAATAAAAAAATATACGAAAAACCTTGATTATTCTGGTTAGTCACATTGTACTGCTATTATTTTGAACAATACTGTATATATATATATATATATATATATATATATATATATATATATATAAAAACACACACACTTTTTGTATTGCATAAGTCTTTGAAGACAGTATGTTGAATTGCGTTACTTTTTTACAGATTTAAAAAGGTTTTGATCCAAAAATGGCAATGGGGTTAGAAAAACTTAATTCATGTATATTACACACACAAAACAATGTTAATAAAAATAGTATGAATAGCATGTTAGCATACCCTTCGATTCACCTCAAAAACATATTTCCATCTTTACTGAACCGTGTCTCGTGGCATGTTTTCTGAGAGCGGGTCGATAGAGAGTATGTATGTACAGTATGTTAGCTTAGCTGTTTGGTTGTTTATGTGCGCTAGCCTGGAAAGGAAAAGTCACTTTCACCTCTCTGAGGAAAATATTACAGCCTCTTTAAAGCTTTTTTTCCCAACCAATCATCTTGTCATTTTGATTTATCTGAAGTGTGTATCTCCCTGCATGTGTGTGTGTGAGAGGGTGAGCAAGAGACTATTAAGTGATGGTTTTATGAGGAGAACGGAGGGGGTCCAAACGATTTCCACGGGGGATGAACTTATAGCTCTGTCTTATAGCTCTATTTAATTTCTCACCGTCTCCCTCGCTGTGTGAGTAAGAGTGGAAGTTACGTATTAATACACTTTAAATTATATCAGCAACTTTAGTAAAGACCCTGCAATTACCACACGCAGGTCCATTTCTCAGAGACTAATGCTAATGCTAATGTAAACATTTACAAACCAGCTGTTTTAATATCGCTACACCCAAAATCCACTTTCATTCAGTAAATTGGGAGAATGTTCCGGGTTTAATACAAGTTAAGCTTTATTGCCACCGAATCTCATTTTATACCTCAGTTTACCGAAATCAAACAAAAATTGTGTTTACAGTGTAATGGGGTGAGGAACTGTATCAAGTAAATACTGAACTACAGAGGAAATTCACCCTAATCAGATCTTTAAAATGGCTACTGTGTGCTCAACTGCTGATTTAGCGCAGACAGTATCTGGCTTAGCTATTTTGTAGATTTTAGTATTTAAATAATGCATGCTAAAGTTGCGTCACTTTTCAGTGAATTTTCCGTAAGTTATTTTGAATGTAAAGGCACAATGTTTAACCTGCTTATGTAAACTTGACACTTAAACATGTTCAAATTGCTTAAACAACTGGCGCTGTTTGTGCAAAGTTGTGCCCAATATATTTAATATCCTGTCATGACCTACTATGTAAATCTGCAAAATTTAGTATGATGCATATTTATATCACATACAAAAAATAGCTTGTTCACTATTTTTTTTTTTACTTTTTGTTTTGTTTTACTAGATGTAACTTAACAGTTACTCAAATAACATATTTTTGCGCATTATTATTAGTATTCACACTACAAATTACTCATTCATTAAACATTTTTGTGAAATTTAATTTTAAATTAAAAGAAAAGAAAAGGAAAATTAGAAAAAAGGAAAATTAACCTGTATGAGTTCTTTAAAATGGCCAAATGTCTCTAGACTACAGCTTTTATCTTCATCTTGCTCTTTTAGCTCTAATAGCAAATCGCTAAAATAGATTACAGGTGTTTTTTTGTTGTTGTTGTTGTGGTTGTTTTTTTGTACTTCAATACTGCATGGTAAAGTTGTGCAACATTTATTTTATTTTTTTTACAAAATATAAAATTATTTAACTTTACAACTCAAATAACATATTTCAGAGCATGCGAATAATATTTATTGAATGTTACATGTAACTTAAATAAAAAAAAATAGTGCATATTCTTTTACCATTTTTCTTCTTAGGTAAACATTTTTAAGGTTTTTTTTATTTATTAATTTTTTACCCAAATCTGCTGTTTTCAGCAAAACTCTGTGGGATGAACTGCTTCTTTGATATCTAATGTAAATTTATTACTGCAGCATTTGTTTGTATTTATCAGTTAAGCGATTAGTGCTAATTGTCGCAGATGTTAAACTTGTACTGAACCCAGAACATTCTTTTAAATGCAGTCTGCCCACATACACAATCTTGCTCTTATACACATATTCATTAAAATTCTCTCTGTGTTCCTGATGGGTGATTGTTTACTTCCATTACCCTTGATGGCAAGAACAGGGGGTTCCGACCCATGTGCCAGGAACCTCCCGCTAACATCACCCACTTCCCATGAAACACTGCGGCCCTGAGCTCATTATGTAAAGTCAGAGAATTGGTGATCTCGCCGCAGAAGCAGCCCGCAATCTTCTTGTTGCTTTTAAACAAAATAATTAAGAGCAAAAACGTTGTACTTTCGGCTGATCTGGAGCATCGATGCTGTTTGCAATTCAGTATTATGAGCTTCCAGTGACTGTAAAGTTTAAACCCTTTGATTACTTCAGTATAAACTTCTAAACATAGATTTTAGTTGTAATTATTATCAGTAGGATCTAAATAAAAGACTTTCTTGCCAACTCAAACAACTAGCTAACAAGGTTGAAGAGAAAAATGCTCAGATATATCCAAATAGTGCATTAGCAAGAAAAACTAGCGGGGAAGGAAGCTCTCTTTTGGCTTTTCCCAGTAGGTTTGGACTCTGTACGGGTCAACGCTCCCAGCGCGTAATATTTTTGTTAGCCAACCTCTGTAAGAGGCAGAAACTCACCGGCCGTGTGTGTACTTGCTATACGGCCACTGTCGTTCTCATTTCTTACATCTATCAATTCCTACTTCACTCTATAAATAAGAAATATGTTTTTCTCATCTTTCCATTTCAACTCTTATGTAAGAAATGGAATAACCAGAAATGGAAAGACGGCAAGGCTTAAAAGTCATTTGGAGCCATTTCCCCACTAACGGGAAAAATACATCAATAATACAACAAAGCCTTAAAAACCAATGCAACCAATTTCAGCACAGAGGATTCGAATTCTGTAAATGTTGGGGCATTTTATATTAATGGGCCGTTAAAAACCAACCCAGCACTTGAGGGAAAAAAATCTAACTTCCTAGAAATGAAACACAAGGATAAAGCAATACGATGCAAACAGGAGGCCTGGGGGTGTAGTCGTTTTATAAGGATGTATGGGGTTTTTCATTAGGGATATATTGTTAGGAAGACAATTCATGCTAGTTTGTCTTTAGCTTGTCAATATCATCTTTCAGTCATCATAAACTGGGCTGTACAGAGTATGTGCTGTATGTGACAAACAGTCTCATATTATTTGCTGTTAGATCGATTAAATACTGTATGTTTAATAAACCATCTTTAACATATAATTAACCTATGATTAAAGCTAGTTAGATTTATTCAGTGTTAATTTGATTTACCTTAACAAGGTTTGTTTGCCATTCTTTATTCCAATTCCTTCCATTCTGTTGTTGTTGTTTTTTCCTCTTTGCTTTTTCTTTTGCTCGCTATTTTTTTAAATGTTTTGTTATATATATATATATATATATATATATATATATATATATATATATATATATATATATATATTCATTTAAAATTATTTTATATATTGTTTTTGCTTAGCTTTGTTTTGCTTTACTTTTGTTTTTGTTTTGTTTTTCTCTGTGTCTTGATTTTTTACATTTGTTTTTAAATATTCTAATATTGTTATTATTATCATTTTTTAAGTATTGCACTATTTCTTA